>NC_085021.1:693784-699637 GCF_963692335.1 Osmerus eperlanus
TATCCCCAGCGAAATCAGAGCTACACAACGAAAACGGGAAGCCAAACAAAACTTTAAACAGAGCTACCGAATTGGATATCATCAATCCTGGGAAAATAACCACACACACCGCTGCCCCCCGTGCCAACTTGAATTTAGAAACCGTCCCCAGCGAAATCCCACGTTCGGGCGCAAAACTGCACGTTTGGAGCCACATTTTGTCTGAAGCTGGAAACCTGCATTCAAAGCTGGGAAAAGGTGCTCATTGACAGGCATCTCCACTTCGGGACCTCGTAGCACCTTCACCCGGGTGGCGTTGGAAAGGTCTGGGCGAGGGGGACACGGGGAGGTCAGGCTCGCCACGCGCACGCGCTTCCCCGCGAAACGGGAGCCCAAACAAAACTTTAAACGGACCCACCGAATTGGGGATCATCAATCCTGGGAAAATAACCACACACACCGCTGCCCCCCGTGCCAACTTGAATTTAGAAACCGTCCCCAGCGAAATCCCACGTTCGGGCGCAAAACTGCACGTTTGGAGCCACATTTTGTCTGAAGCTGGAAACCTGCATTCAAAGCTGGGAAAAGGTGCTCATTGACAGGCATCTCCACTTCGGGACCTCGTAGCACCTTCACCCGGGTGGCGTTGGAAAGGTCTGGGCGAGGGGAACACGGGGAGGTCAGGCTCGCCACGCGCACGCGCTTCCTCGCGAAACGGGAGCCCAAACAAAACTTTAAACGGACCCACCGAGCTGGGGACGGCTTTTTCCGGGGAGATAACCGCGCACACCGCTGCCCCCCGTGCCAACTTGAATTTAGAAACCGTCCCCAGCGAAATCCCACGTTCGGGCGCAAAACTGCACGTTTGGAGCCACATTTTGTCTGAAGCTGGAAACCTGCATTCAAAGCTGGGAAAAGGTGCTCATTGACAGGCATCTCCACTTCGGGACCTCGTAGCACCTTCACCCGGGTGGCGTTGGAAAGGTCTGGGCGAGGGGGACACGGGGAGGTCAGGCTCGCCACGCGCACGCGCTTCCCCGCGAAACGGGAGCCCAAACAAAACTTTAAACGGACCCACCGAATTGGGGATCATCAATCCTGGGAAAATAACCACACACACCGCTGCCCCCCGTGCCAACTTGAATTTAGAAACCGTCCCCAGCGAAATCCCACGTTCGGGCGCAAAACTGCACGTTTGGAGCCACATTTTGTCTGAAGCTGGAAACCTGCATTCAAAGCTGGGAAAAGGTGCTCATTGACAGGCATCTCCACTTCGGGACCTCGTAGCACCTTCACCCGGGTGGCGTTGGAAAGGTCTGGGCGAGGGGAACACGGGGAGGTCAGGCTCGCCACGCGCACGCGCTTCCTCGCGAAACGGGAGCCCAAACAAAACTTTAAACGGACCCACCGAATTGGGGATCATCAATCCTGGGAAAATAACCACACACACCGCTGCCCCCCGTGCCAACTTGAATTTAGAAACCGTCCCCAGCGAAATCCCACGTTCGGGCGCAAAACTGCACGTTTGGAGCCACATTTTGTCTGAAGCTGGAAACCTGCATTCAAAGCTGGGAAAAGGTGCTCATTGACAGGCATCTCCACTTCGGGACCTCGTAGCACCTTCACCCGGGTGGCGTTGGAAAGGTCTGGGCGAGGGGAACACGGGGAGGTCAGGCTCGCCACGCGCACGCGCTTCCTCGCGAAACGGGAGCCCAAACAAAACTTTAAACGGACCCACCGAGCTGGGGACGGCTTTTTCCGGGGAGATAACCGCGCACACCGCTGCCCCCCGTCCCAACTTGAATTTAGAAACCGTCCCCAGCGAAATCCCACGTTCGGGCGCAAAACTGCACGTTTGGAGCCACATTTTGTCTGAAGCTGGAAACCTGCATTCAAAGCTGGGAAAAGGTGCTCATTGACAGGCATCTCCACTTCGGGACCTCGTAGCACCTTCACCCGGGTGGCGTTGGAAAGGTCTGGGCGAGGGGGACACGGGGAGGTCAGGCTCGCCACGCGCACGCGCTTCCCCGCGAAACGGGAGCCCAAACAAAACTTTAAACGGACCCACCGAATTGGGGATCATCAATCCTGGGAAAATAACCACACACACCGCTGCCCCCCGTGCCAACTTGAATTTAGAAACCGTCCCCAGCGAAATCCCACGTTCGGGCGCAAAACTGCACGTTTGGAGCCACATTTTGTCTGAAGCTGGAAACCTGCATTCAAAGCTGGGAAAAGGTGCTCATTGACAGGCATCTCCACTTCGGGACCTCGTAGCACCTTCACCCGGGTGGCGTTGGAAAGGTCTGGGCGAGGGGGACACGGGGAGGTCAGGCTCGCCACGCGCACGCGCTTCCCCGCGAAACGGGAGCCCAAACAAAACTTTAAACGGACCCACCGAATTGGGGATCATCAATCCTGGGAAAATAACCACACACACCGCTGCCCCCCGTGCCAACTTGAATTTAGAAACCGTCCCCAGCGAAATCCCACGTTCGGAGCGCAAAACTGCACGTTTGGAGCCACATTTTGTCTGAAGCTGGAAACCTGCATTCAAAGCTGGGAAAAGGTGCTCATTGACAGGCATCTCCACTTCGGGACCTCGTAGCACCTTCACCCGGGTGGCGTTGGTCTGGGCGAGGGGAACACGGGGAGGTCAGGCTCGCCACGCGCACGCGCTTCCTCGCGAAACGGGAGCCCAAACAAAACTTTAAACGGACCCACCGAGCTGGGGACGGCTTTTTCCGGGGAGATAACCGCGCACACCGCTGCCCCCCGTCCCAACTTGAATTTAGAAACCGTCCCAGCGAAATCCCACGTTCGGGCGCAAAACTGCACGTTTGGAGCCACATTTTGTCTGAAGCTGGAAACCTGCATTCAAAGCTGGGAAAAGGTGCTCATTGACAGGCATCTCCACTTCGGGACCTCGTAGCACCTTCACCCGGGTGGCGTTGGAAAGGTTCTGGGCGAGGGGAACACGGGGAGGTCAGGCTCGCCACGCGCACGCGCTTCCTCGCGAAACGGGAGCCCAAACAAAACTTTAAACGGACCCACCGAATTGGGGATCATCAATCCTGGGAAAATAACCACACACACCGCTGCCCCCCGTGCCAACTTGAATTTAGAAACCGTCCCCAGCGAAATCCCACGTTCGGGCGCAAAACTGCACGTTTGGAGCCACATTTTGTCTGAAGCTGGAAACCTGCATTCAAAGCTGGGAAAAGGTGCTCATTGACAGGCATCTCCACTTCGGGACCTCGTAGCACCTTCACCCGGGTGGCGTTGGAAAGGTCTGGGCGAGGGGAACACGGGGAGGTCAGGCTCGCCACGCGCACGCGCTTCCTCGCGAAACGGGAGCCCAAACAAAACTTTAAACGGACCCACCGAGCTGGGGACGGCTTTTTCCGGGGAGATAACCGCGCACACCGCTGCCCCCCGTCCCAACTTGAATTTAGAAACCGTCCCCAGCGAAATCCCACGTTTCGGGCGCAAAACTGCACGTTTGGAGCCACATTTTGTCTGAAGCTGGAAACCTGCATTCAAAGCTGGGAAAAGGTGCTCATTGACAGGCATCTCCACTTCGGGACCTCGTAGCACCTTCACCCGGGTGGCGTTGGAAAGGTCTGGGCGAGGGGGACACGGGGAGGTCAGGCTCGCCACGCGCACGCGCTTCCCCGCGAAACGGGAGCCCAAACAAAACTTTAAACGGACCCACCGAATTGGGGATCATCAATCCTGGGAAAATAACCACACACACCGCTGCCCCCGTGCCAACTTGAATTTAGAAACCGTCCCCAGCGAAATCCCACGTTCGGGCGCAAAACTGCACGTTTGGAGCCACATTTTGTCTGAAGCTGGAAACCTGCATTCAAAGCTGGGAAAAGGTGCTCATTGACAGGCATCTCCACTTCGGGACCTCGTAGCACCTTCACCCGGGTGGCGTTGGAAAGGTCTGGGCGAGGGGAACACGGGGAGGTCAGGCTCGCCACGCGCACGCGCTTCCTCGCGAAACGGGAGCCCAAACAAAACTTTAAACGGACCCACCGAATTGGGGATCATCAATCCTGGGAAAATAACCACACACACCGCTGCCCCCCGTGCCAACTTGAATTTAGAAACCGTCCCCAGCGAAATCCCACGTTCGGGCGCAAAACTGCACGTTTGGAGCCACATTTTGTCTGAAGCTGGAAACCTGCATTCAAAGCTGGGAAAAGGTGCTCATTGACAGGCATCTCCACTTCGGGACCTCGTAGCACCTTCACCCGGGTGGCGTTGGAAAGGTCTGGGCGAGGGGAACACGGGGAGGTCAGGCTCGCCACGCGCACGCGCTTCCTCGCGAAACGGGAGCCCAAACAAAACTTTAAACGGACCCACCGAGCTGGGGACGGCTTTTCCGGGGAGATAACCGCGCACACCGCTGCCCCCCGTCCCAACTTGAATTTAGAAACCGTCCCCAGCGAAATCCCACGTTCGGGCGCAAAACTGCACGTTTGGAGCCACATTTTGTCTGAAGCTGGAAACCTGCATTCAAAGCTGGGAAAAGGTGCTCATTGACAGGCATCTCCACTTCGGGACCTCGTAGCACCTTCACCCGGGTGGCGTTGGAAAGGTCTGGGCGAGGGGGACACGGGGAGGTCAGGCTCGCCACGCGCACGCGCTTCCCGCGAAACGGGAGCCCAAACAAAACTTTAAACGGACCCACCGAATTGGGGATCATCAATCCTGGGAAAATAACCACACACACCGCTGCCCCCCGTGCCAACTTGAATTTAGAAACCGTCCCCAGCGAAATCCCACGTTCGGGCGCAAAACTGCACGTTTGGAGCCACATTTTGTCTGAAGCTGGAAACCTGCATTCAAAGCTGGGAAAAGGTGCTCATTGACAGGCATCTCCACTTCGGGACCTCGTAGCACCTTCACCCGGGTGGCGTTGAAAGGTCTGGGCGAGGGGGACACGGGGAGGTCAGGCTCGCCACGCGCACGCGCTTCCCCGCGAAACGGGAGCCCAAACAAAACTTTAAACGGACCCACCGAATTGGGGATCATCAATCCTGGGAAATAACCACACACACCGCTGCCCCCCGTGCCAACTTGAATTTAGAAACCGTCCCCAGCGAAATCCACGTTCGGGCGCAAAACTGCACGTTTGGAGCCACATTTTGTCTGAAGCTGGAAACCTGCATTCAAAGCTGGGAAAAGGTGCTCATTGACAGGCATCTCCACTTCGGGACCTCGTAGCACCTTCACCCGGGTGGCGTTGGAAAGGTCTGGGCGAGGGGAACACGGGGAGGTCAGGCTCGCCACGCGCACGCGCTTCCTCGCGAAACGGGAGCCCAAACAAAACTTTAAACGGACCCACCGAGCTGGGGACGGCTTTTTCCGGGGAGATAACCGCGCACACCGCTGCCCCCCGTCCCAACTTGAATTTAGAAACCGTCCCCAGCGAAATCCCACGTTCGGGCGCAAAACTGCACGTTTGGAGCCACATTTTGTCTGAAGCTGGAAACCTGCATTCAAAGCTGGGAAAAGGTGCTCATCTTGACAGGCATCTCCACTTCGGGACCTCGTAGCACCTTCACCCGGGTGGCGTTGGAAAGGTCTGGGCGAGGGGAACACGGGGAGGTCAGGCTCGCCACGCGCAACGCGCTCCTCGCGAAACGGGAGCCCAAACAAAACTATTAAACGGACCCACCGAATTGGGGATCATCAATCCTGGGAAAATAACCACACACACCGCTGCCCCCGTGCCAACTTGAATTTAGAAACCGTCCCCAGCGAATCCCACGTTCGGGCGCAAAACTGCACGTTTGGAGCCACATTTTGTCTGAAGCTGGAAACCCTGCATTCAAAGCTGGGGAAAAGGATTGACAGGCA
>NC_085021.1:827970-830470 GCF_963692335.1 Osmerus eperlanus
CGACAATGTTACGCTTGTAAATCAGAAGCTGGGAAATGCATTGGGAAGCTGGGAAAACCGTTTTTCGAGCTCATTTTCGGTTCCGCCGAACGGATTTTGATCAAAATAGGCTCATTCGAAAGGTATTAACCGGGGGCACACGGAAAACCGGGACTTATAACGCGCACGTGCGCGTGCGCGAAACCGGAAGCGAAAGAAAACTTCAAACGGAGCTACAACCGTGAACGGAGCTGAAACCGGCGAAAAATTTCAACGCACGCCGTCGCGCCCCACTCCAACTTAAATAACAAAACTGTCCCTATCGAAATCGGTTGGATAAAACGGAAACGGGAAGCGAAAGAAAACGTTAAACGTCTACACCGAAATGGCCATAGTCAGTTCCAATGAAAAAACAACTCTCACGTGTGTGCCCCACTCTAAAGCAGTGTATAAAACTATCCCCAGCGAAATCAGAGCTACACAACGAAAACGGGAAGCCAAACAAAACTTTAAACAGAGCTACCGAATTGGATATCATCAATCCTGGGAAAATAACCACACACACCGCTGCCCCCCGTGCCAACTTGAATTTAGAAACCGTCCCCAGCGAAATCCCACGTTCGGGCGCAAAACTGCACGTTTGGAGCCACATTTTGTCTGAAGCTGGAAACCTGCATTCAAAGCTGGGAAAAGGTGCTCATTGACAGGCATCTCCACTTCGGGACCTCGTCCAGCACCTTCACCGGTGTGGCGTTGGAAAGGTCTGGGCGAGGGGCACACGGGGAGGTCAGGCTCGCCACGCGCACGCGCTTCCCCGCGAAACGGGAGCCCAAACAAAACTTTAAACGGACCCACCGAATTGGGGATCATCAATCCTGGGAAAATAACCACGCACACCGCTGCCCCCGTGCCAACTTGAATTTAGAAACCGTCCCCAGCGAAATCCCACGTATCGGGCGCAAAACTGCACGTTTGGAGCCACATTTTGTCTGAAGCTGGAAACGTGCATTCAAAGCTGGGAAAAGGTGCTCATTGACAGGCATCTCCACTCGGGACCTCGTAGCACCTTCACCCGGGTGGCGTTGGAAAGGTCTGGGGCGAGGGGGACACGGGGAGGTCAGGCTCGCCACGCGCACGCGCTTCCCCGCGAAACGGGAGCCCAAACAAAACTTTAAACGACCCACCGAATTGGGGATCATCAATCCTGGGAAAATAACCACGCACACCGCTGCCCCCCGTGCCAACTTGAATTTAGAACCGTCCCAGCGAAATCCCACGTTCGGGCGCAAAACTGCACGTTTGAGCCACATTTTGTCTGAAGCTGGAAACGTGCATTCAAAGCTGGGAAAAGGTGCTCATTGACAGGCATCTCCACTTCGGGACCTCGTAGCACCTTCACCCGGGGTGGCGTTGGAAAGGTCTGGGCGAGGGGGACACGCGGGAGGTCAGGCTCGGCCACGCGCACGCGCTTCCCCGCGAAACGGGAGCCCAAACAAAACTTTAAACGGACCCACCGAATTGGGGATCATCAATCCTGGGAAAATAACACACACACCGCTGCCCCCCGTGCCAACTTGAATTTAGAAACCGTCCCCAGCGAAATCCCACGTTCGGGCGGCAAAACTGCACGTTTGGAGCCACATTTTGTCTGAAGCTGGAAACCTGCATTCAAAGCTGGGAAAAGGTGCTCATTGACAGGCATCTCCACTCGGGACCTCGTAGCACCTTCACCCGGGGTGGCGTTGGAAAGGTCTGGGCGAGGGGCACACGGGGAGGTCAGGCTCGCCACGCGCACGCGCTTCCCGCGAAACGGGAGCCCAAACAAAACTTTAAACGGACCCACCGAGCTGGGGACGGCTTTTTCGGGAAGATAACCGCGCACACCGCTGCCCCCCGTGCCAACTTGAATTTAGAAACCGTCCCCAGCGAAATCCCACGTTCGGGCGAATAACTGTGAATTTTAAGCCCCCGTTTCTCTCAAGCTGGAAACGTGCATTCAAAGCTGGGAACAAGGGCTTCATGTACAGGCATCCCACTTAGGAACCTCGTAGCACCTTCACCCAGGGCTCGTTGGATAGGTATGCCCGAGGGGGAACACGGGCACATCGAGACCCGCGGCCGCAACGCGCATTTCCCCGACGCTGCGAGCGAAACAACATTTCAAACACGCCTACCGAAATGGGGACACTTTTTTCGGGGAAAATAACCGCACACACCGCTGCCCCTTGCCCTCACTTGAAGAACAAAACCATCCCCAGCAAAATCACACTTTCGGGGCGCCAAACGGTGCATTTCACACCCACAAAATACTCAACAAGTCAAACACACTCTCACACTGCAAAATTTGGGAGCCCCGGGGAACAACACTACACTCTTGGCCTCCCGGGGAACAGCACTCCCAGGGCGGCAAGCACACCTCCGTGGAGGACCCCCCTGCACTACCTGATCACCGTGGGGCCCTGTGCACCCACTCTTAAGCACCCCCCCTGTGTTAAAACCAAAATAACCCCACTTTAAGAAG
>NC_085021.1:840470-842970 GCF_963692335.1 Osmerus eperlanus
TCTCCACTTCGGGACCTCGTAGCACCTTCACCCGGGTGGCGTTGGAAAGGTCTGGGCGAGGGGCACACGGGGAGGTCAGGCTCGCCACGCGCAACGCGCTTCCCCGCGAAACGGGAGCCCAAACAAAACTTTAAACGGACCCACCGAATTGGGGATCATCAATCCTGGGAAAATAACCACGCACACCGCTGCCCCCCGTGCCAACTTGAATTTAGAAACCGTCCCCCAGCGAAATCCCACGTTCGGGCGCAAAACTGCACGTTTGGAGCCACATTTTGTCTGAAGCTGGAAACGTGCATTCAAAGCTGGGAAAAGGTGCTCATTGACAGGCATCTCCACTTCGGGACCTCGTAGCACCTTCACCGGGTGGCGTTGGAAAGGGTCTGGGCGAGGCACGGGGAGGTCAGGCTCGCCACGCGCACGCGCTTCCCCGCGAAACGGGAGCCCAAACAAAACTTTAAACGGACCCACCGAATTGGGGATCATCAATCCTGGGAAAATAACCACACACACCGCTGCCCCCGTGCCAACTTGAATTTAGAAACCGTCCCCAGCGAAATCCCACGTTCGGGCGCAAAACTGCACGTTTGGAGCCACATTTTGTCTGAAGCTGGAAACGTGCATTCAAAGCTGGGAAAAGGTGCTCATTGACAGGCATCTCCACTTCGGGACCTCGTAGCACCTTCACCCGGGTGGCGTTGGAAAGGTCTGGGCGAGGGGCACACGGGGAGGTCAGGCTCGCCACGCGCACGCGCTTCCCCGCGAAACGGGAGCCCAAACAAAACTTTAAACGGACCCACCGAATTGGGGATCATCAATCCTGGGAAAATAACCACACACACCGCTGCCCCCCGTGCCAACTTGAATTTAGAAACCGTCCCCAGCGAAATCCCACGTTCGGGCGCAAAAACTGCACGTTTGGAGCCACATTTTGTCTGAAGCTGGAAACGTGCATTCAAAGCTGGGAAAAGGTGCTCATTGACAGGCATCTCCACTTCGGGACCTCGTAGCACCTTCACCCGGGTGGCGTTTGGAAAGGTCTGGGCGAGGGGGACACGGGGAGGTCAGGCTCGCCACGCGCACGCGCTTCCCCGCGAAACGGGAGCCCAAACAAAACTTTAAACGGACCCACCGAATTGGGGATCATCAATCCTGGGAAAATAACCACACACACCGCTGCCCCCCGTGCCAACTTGAATTAGAAACCGTCCCCAGCGAAATCCCACGTTCGGGCGCAAAACTGCACGTTTGGAGCCACATTTTGTCTGAAGCTGGAAACCTGCATTCAAAGCTGGGAAAAGGTGCTCATTGACAGGCATCTCCACTTCGGGGACCTCGTAGCACCTTCACCCGGGTGGCGTTGGAAAGGTCTGGGCGAGGGGCACACGGGGAGGTCAGGCTCGCCACGCGCACGCGCTTCCCCGCGAAACGGGAGCCCAAACAAAACTTTAAACGGACCCACCGAGCTGGGGACGGCTTTTTCCGGGAAGATAACCGCGCACACCGCTGCCCCCCGTGCCAACTTGAATTTAGAAACCGTCCCCAGCGAAATCCCACGTTCGGGGCGCAAAACTGCACGTTTGGAGCCACATTTGTCTGAAGCTGGAAACGTGCATTCAAAGCTGGGAAAAGGTGCTCATTGACAGGCATCTCCACTTCGGGACCTCGTAGCACCTTCACCCGGGTGGCGTTGGAAAGGTCTGGGCGAGGGGGACACGGGGAGGTCAGGCTCGCCACGCGCACGCGCTTCCCCGCGAAACGGGAGCCCAAACAAAACTTTAAACGGACCCACCGAATTGGGGATCATCAATCCTGGAAAATAACCACACACACCGCTGCCCCCCGTGCCAACTTGAATTTAGAAACCGTCCCCAGCGAAATCCCACGATTCGGGCGCAAAACTGCACGTTTGGAGCCACATTTTGTCTGAAGCTGGAACCTGCATTCAAAGCTGGGAAAAGGTGCTCATTGACAGGCATCTCCACTTCGGGACCTCGTAGCACCTTCACCCGGGTGGCGTTGGAAAGGTCTGGGCGAGGGGCACACGGGGAGGTCAGGCTCGCCACGCGCACGCGCTTCCCCGCGAAACGGGAGCCCAAACAAAACTTTAAACGGACCCACCGAGCTGGGACGGCTTTTTCCGGGAAGATAACCGCGCACACCGCTGCCCCCCGTGCCAACTTGAATTTAGAAACCGTCCCCAGCGAAATCCCACGTTCGGGCGAATAACTGTGAATTTTAAGCCCCCGTTTCTCTCAAGCTGGAAACGTGCATTCAAAGCTGGGAACAAGGGCTTCATGTACAGGCATCCCCACTTAGGAACCTCGTAGCACCTTCACCCATGGGCTCGTTGGATAGGTATGCCCGAGGGGAACACGGGCACATCGAGACCCGCGGCCGCACGCGCATTTCCCCGACGCTGCGAGCGAAACAACATTTCAAACACGCCTACCGAAATGGGGACACTTTTTTCGGGGAAAATAACCGCACACACCGCTGC
>NC_085021.1:865470-877970 GCF_963692335.1 Osmerus eperlanus
AGGCCTCGCCACGCGCACGCGCTTCCCCGCGAAACGGAGCCCAAACAAAACTTTAAACCGGACCCACCGAGCTGGGACGGCTTTTTCCGGGAAGATAACCGCGCACATACCGCTGCCCCCCGTGCCAACTTGAATTTAGAAACCGTCCCCAGCGAAATCCCACGTTCGGAGCGCAAAACTGCACGTTTGGAGCCACATTTTGTCTGAAGCTGGAAACCTGCATTCAAAGCTGGAAAAGGTGCTCATTGACAGGCATCTCCACTTCGGACCTCGTAGCACCTTCACCCGGGTGGCGTTGGAAAGGTCTGGGCGAGGGGCACACGGGAGGTCAGGCTCGCCACGCGCACAGCGCTTCCCCGCGAAACGGGAGCCCAAACAAAACTTTAAACGGACCCACCGAGCTGGGGACGGCTTTTTCCGGGAAGATAACCGCGCACACCGCTGCCCCCCGTGCCAACTTGAATTTAGAAACCGTCCCCAGCGAAATCCCACGTTCGGAGCGCAAAACTGCACGTTTGGAGCCACATTTTGTCTGAAGCGGAAACCTGCATTCAAAGCTGGGAAAAGGTGCTCATTGACAGGCATCTCCACTTCGGGACCTCGTAGCACCTTCACCCGGGTGGCGTTGGAAAGGTCTGGGCGAGGGGCACACGGGGAGGTCAGGCTCGCCACGCGCACGCGCTTCCCGCGAAACGGGAGCCCAAACAAAACTTTAAACGGACCCACCGAGCTGGGGACGGCTTTTTCCGGGAGATAACCGCGCACACCGCTGCCCCCCGTGCCAACTTGAATTTAGAAACCGTCCCCAGCGAAATCCCACGTTCGGGCGCAAAACTGCACGTTTGGAGCCACATTTTGTCTGAAGCTGGAAACGTGCATTCAAAGCTGGGAAAAGGTGCTCATTGACAGGCATCTCCACTTCGGGACCTCGTAGCACCTTCACCCGGGTGGCGTTGGAAAGGTCTGGGCGAGGGGCACACGGGGAGGTCAGGCTCGCCACGCGCACGCGCTTCCCGCGAAACGGGAGCCCAAACAAAACTTTAAACGGACCCCACCGAGCTGGGGACGGCTTTTTCCGGAAGATAACCGCGCACACCGCTGCCCCCCGTGCCAACTTGAATTTAGAAACCGTCCCCCAGCGAAATCCCACGTTCGTAGCGCAAAACTGCACGTTTGGAGCCACATTTTGTCTGAAGCTGGAAACCTGCATTCAAAGCTGGGAAAAGGTGCTCATTGACAGGCATCTCCACTTCGGGACCTCGTAGCACCTTCACCCGGGTGGCGTTGGAAAGGTCTGGGCGAGGGGCACACGGGGAGGTCAGGCTCGCCACGCGCACGCGCTTCCCCGCGAAACGGGAGCCCAAACAAAACTTTAAACGGACCCACCGAGCTGGGGACGGCTTTTTCCGGGAAGATAACCGCGCACACCGCTGCCCCCCGTGCCAACTTGAATTTAGAAACCGTCCCCAGCGAAATCCCACGTTCGGGCGCAAAACTGCACGTTTGGAGCCACATTTTGTCTGAAGCTGGAAACGTGCATTCAAAGCTGGGAAAAGGTGCTCATTGACAGGCATCTCCACTTCGGGACCTCGTAGCACCTTCACCCGGGTGGCGTTGGAAAGGTCTGGGCGAGGGGGACACGGGGAGGTCAGGCTCGCCACGCGCACGCGCTTCCCCGCGAAACGGGAGCCCAAACAAAACTTTAAACGGACCCACCGAATTGGGGATCATCAATCCTGGGAAAATAACCACACACACCGCTGCCCCCCGTGCCAACTTGAATTTAGAAACCGTCCCCAGCGAAATCCCACGTTCGGGCGCAAAACTGCACGTTTGGAGCCACATTTTGTCTGAAGCTGGAAACCTGCATTCAAAGCTGGGAAAAGGTGCTCATTGACAGGCATCTCCACTTCGGGACCTCGTAGCACCTTCACCCGGGTGGCGTTGGAAAGGTCTGGGCGAGGGGCACACGGGGAGGTCAGGCTCGCCACGCGCACGCGCTTCCCCGCGAAACGGGAGCCCAAACAAAACTTTAAACGGACCCACCGAGCTGGGGACGGCTTTTTCCGGGAAGATAACCGCGCACACCGCTGCCCCCCGTGCCAACTTGAATTTAGAAACCGTCCCCAGCGAAATCCCACGTTCGGGCGCAAAACTGCACGTTTGGAGCCACATTTTGTCTGAAGCTGGAAACGTGCATTCAAAGCTGGGAAAAGGTGCTCATTGACAGGCATCTCCACTTCGGGACCTCGTAGCACCTTCACCCGGGTGGCGTTGGAAAGGTCTGGGCGAGGGGCACACGGGGAGGTCAGGCTCGCCACGCGCACGCGCTTCCCCGCGAAACGGGAGCCCAAACAAAACTTTAAACGGACCCACCGAATTGGGGATCATCAATCCTGGGAAAATAACCACGCACACCGCTGCCCCCCGTGCCAACTTGAATTTAGAAACCGTCCCCAGCGAAATCCCACGTTCGGGCGCAAAACTGCACGTTTGGAGCCACATTTTGTCTGAAGCTGGAAACGTGCATTCAAAGCTGGGAAAAGGTGCTCATTGACAGGCATCTCCACTTCGGGACCTCGTAGCACCTTCACCCGGGTGGCGTTGGAAAGGTCTGGGCGAGGGGGACACGGGGAGGTCAGGCTCGCCACGCGCACGCGCTTCCCCGCGAAACGGGAGCCCAAACAAAACTTTAAACGGACCCACCGAATTGGGGATCATCAATCCTGGGAAAATAACCACACACACCGCTGCCCCCCGTGCCAACTTGAATTTAGAAACCGTCCCCAGCGAAATCCCACGTTCGGGCGAATAACTGTGAATTTTAAGCCCCCGTTTCTCTCAAGCTGGAAACGTGCATTCAAAGCTGGGAAAAGGTGCTCATTGACAGGCATCTCCACTTCGGGACCTCGTAGCACCTTCACCCGGGTGGCGTTGGAAAGGTCTGGGCGAGGGGCACACGGGGAGGTCAGGCTCGCCACGCGCACGCGCTTCCCCGCGAAACGGGAGCCCAAACAAAACTTTAAACGGACCCACCGAATTGGGGATCATCAATCCTGGGAAAATAACCACGCACACCGCTGCCCCCCGTGCCAACTTGAATTTAGAAACCGTCCCCAGCGAAATCCCACGTTCGGGCGCAAAACTGCACGTTTGGAGCCACATTTTGTCTGAAGCTGGAAACGTGCATTCAAAGCTGGGAAAAGGTGCTCATTGACAGGCATCTCCACTTCGGGACCTCGTAGCACCTTCACCCGGGTGGCGTTGGAAAGGTCTGGGCGAGGGGGACACGGGGAGGTCAGGCTCGCCACGCGCACGCGCTTCCCCGCGAAACGGGAGCCCAAACAAAACTTTAAACGGACCCACCGAATTGGGGATCATCAATCCTGGGAAAATAACCACACACACCGCTGCCCCCCGTGCCAACTTGAATTTAGAAACCGTCCCCAGCGAAATCCCACGTTCGGGCGCAAAACTGCACGTTTGGAGCCACATTTTGTCTGAAGCTGGAAACGTGCATTCAAAGCTGGGAAAAGGTGCTCATTGACAGGCATCTCCACTTCGGGACCTCGTAGCACCTTCACCCGGGTGGCGTTGGAAAGGTCTGGGCGAGGGGCACACGGGGAGGTCAGGCTCGCCACGCGCACGCGCTTCCCCGCGAAACGGGAGCCCAAACAAAACTTTAAACGGACCCACCGAATTGGGGATCATCAATCCTGGGAAAATAACCACGCACACCGCTGCCCCCCGTGCCAACTTGAATTTAGAAACCGTCCCCAGCGAAATCCCACGTTCGGGCGCAAAACTGCACGTTTGGAGCCACATTTTGTCTGAAGCTGGAAACGTGCATTCAAAGCTGGGAAAAGGTGCTCATTGACAGGCATCTCCACTTCGGGACCTCGTAGCACCTTCACCCGGGTGGCGTTGGAAAGGTCTGGGCGAGGGGGACACGGGGAGGTCAGGCTCGCCACGCGCACGCGCTTCCCCGCGAAACGGGAGCCCAAACAAAACTTTAAACGGACCCACCGAATTGGGGATCATCAATCCTGGGAAAATAACCACGCACACCGCTGCCCCCCGTGCCAACTTGAATTTAGAAACCGTCCCCAGCGAAATCCCACGTTCGGGCGCAAAACTGCACGTTTGGAGCCACATTTTGTCTGAAGCTGGAAACGTGCATTCAAAGCTGGGAAAAGGTGCTCATTGACAGGCATCTCCACTTCGGGACCTCGTAGCACCTTCACCCGGGTGGCGTTGGAAAGGTCTGGGCGAGGGGGACACGGGGAGGTCAGGCTCGCCACGCGCACGCGCTTCCCCGCGAAACGGGAGCCCAAACAAAACTTTAAACGGACCCACCGAATTGGGGATCATCAATCCTGGGAAAATAACCACACACACCGCTGCCCCCCGTGCCAACTTGAATTTAGAAACCGTCCCCAGCGAAATCCCACGTTCGGGCGCAAAACTGCACGTTTGGAGCCACATTTTGTCTGAAGCTGGAAACGTGCATTCAAAGCTGGGAAAAGGTGCTCATTGACAGGCATCTCCACTTCGGGACCTCGTAGCACCTTCACCCGGGTGGCGTTGGAAAGGTCTGGGCGAGGGGCACACGGGGAGGTCAGGCTCGCCACGCGCACGCGCTTCCCCGCGAAACGGGAGCCCAAACAAAACTTTAAACGGACCCACCGAATTGGGGATCATCAATCCTGGGAAAATAACCACGCACACCGCTGCCCCCCGTGCCAACTTGAATTTAGAAACCGTCCCCAGCGAAATCCCACGTTCGGGCGCAAAACTGCACGTTTGGAGCCACATTTTGTCTGAAGCTGGAAACGTGCATTCAAAGCTGGGAAAAGGTGCTCATTGACAGGCATCTCCACTTCGGGACCTCGTAGCACCTTCACCCGGGTGGCGTTGGAAAGGTCTGGGCGAGGGGGACACGGGGAGGTCAGGCTCGCCACGCGCACGCGCTTCCCCGCGAAACGGGAGCCCAAACAAAACTTTAAACGGACCCACCGAGCTGGGGACGGCTTTTTCCGGGAAGATAACCGCGCACACCGCTGCCCCCCGTGCCAACTTGAATTTAGAAACCGTCCCCAGCGAAATCCCACGTTCGGGCGCAAAACTGCACGTTTGGAGCCACATTTTGTCTGAAGCTGGAAACGTGCATTCAAAGCTGGGAAAAGGTGCTCATTGACAGGCATCTCCACTTCGGGACCTCGTAGCACCTTCACCCGGGTGGCGTTGGAAAGGTCTGGGCGAGGGGCACACGGGGAGGTCAGGCTCGCCACGCGCACGCGCTTCCCCGCGAAACGGGAGCCCAAACAAAACTTTAAACGGACCCACCGAATTGGGGATCATCAATCCTGGGAAAATAACCACACACACCGCTGCCCCCCGTGCCAACTTGAATTTAGAAACCGTCCCCAGCGAAATCCCACGTTCGGGCGCAAAACTGCACGTTTGGAGCCACATTTTGTCTGAAGCTGGAAACGTGCATTCAAAGCTGGGAAAAGGTGCTCATTGACAGGCATCTCCACTTCGGGACCTCGTAGCACCTTCACCCGGGTGGCGTTGGAAAGGTCTGGGCGAGGGGGACACGGGGAGGTCAGGCTCGCCACGCGCACGCGCTTCCCCGCGAAACGGGAGCCCAAACAAAACTTTAAACGGACCCACCGAATTGGGGATCATCAATCCTGGGAAAATAACCACACACACCGCTGCCCCCCGTGCCAACTTGAATTTAGAAACCGTCCCCAGCGAAATCCCACGTTCGGGCGCAAAACTGCACGTTTGGAGCCACATTTTGTCTGAAGCTGGAAACGTGCATTCAAAGCTGGGAAAAGGTGCTCATTGACAGGCATCTCCACTTCGGGACCTCGTAGCACCTTCACCCGGGTGGCGTTGGAAAGGTCTGGGCGAGGGGCACACGGGGAGGTCAGGCTCGCCACGCGCACGCGCTTCCCCGCGAAACGGGAGCCCAAACAAAACTTTAAACGGACCCACCGAATTGGGGATCATCAATCCTGGGAAAATAACCACGCACACCGCTGCCCCCCGTGCCAACTTGAATTTAGAAACCGTCCCCAGCGAAATCCCACGTTCGGGCGCAAAACTGCACGTTTGGAGCCACATTTTGTCTGAAGCTGGAAACGTGCATTCAAAGCTGGGAAAAGGTGCTCATTGACAGGCATCTCCACTTCGGGACCTCGTAGCACCTTCACCCGGGTGGCGTTGGAAAGGTCTGGGCGAGGGGGACACGGGGAGGTCAGGCTCGCCACGCGCACGCGCTTCCCCGCGAAACGGGAGCCCAAACAAAACTTTAAACGGACCCACCGAATTGGGGATCATCAATCCTGGGAAAATAACCACACACACCGCTGCCCCCCGTGCCAACTTGAATTTAGAAACCGTCCCCAGCGAAATCCCACGTTCGGGCGCAAAACTGCACGTTTGGAGCCACATTTTGTCTGAAGCTGGAAACGTGCATTCAAAGCTGGGAAAAGGTGCTCATTGACAGGCATCTCCACTTCGGGACCTCGTAGCACCTTCACCCGGGTGGCGTTGGAAAGGTCTGGGCGAGGGGCACACGGGGAGGTCAGGCTCGCCACGCGCACGCGCTTCCCCGCGAAACGGGAGCCCAAACAAAACTTTAAACGGACCCACCGAATTGGGGATCATCAATCCTGGGAAAATAACCACACACACCGCTGCCCCCCGTGCCAACTTGAATTTAGAAACCGTCCCCAGCGAAATCCCACGTTCGGGCGCAAAACTGCACGTTTGGAGCCACATTTTGTCTGAAGCTGGAAACCTGCATTCAAAGCTGGGAAAAGGTGCTCATTGACAGGCATCTCCACTTCGGGACCTCGTAGCACCTTCACCCGGGTGGCGTTGGAAAGGTCTGGGCGAGGGGCACACGGGGAGGTCAGGCTCGCCACGCGCACGCGCTTCCCCGCGAAACGGGAGCCCAAACAAAACTTTAAACGGACCCACCGAATTGGGGATCATCAATCCTGGGAAAATAACCACACACACCGCTGCCCCCCGTGCCAACTTGAATTTAGAAACCGTCCCCAGCGAAATCCCACGTTCGGGCGCAAAACTGCACGTTTGGAGCCACATTTTGTCTGAAGCTGGAAACCTGCATTCAAAGCTGGGAAAAGGTGCTCATTGACAGGCATCTCCACTTCGGGACCTCGTAGCACCTTCACCCGGGTGGCGTTGGAAAGGTCTGGGCGAGGGGCACACGGGGAGGTCAGGCTCGCCACGCGCACGCGCTTCCCCGCGAAACGGGAGCCCAAACAAAACTTTAAACGGACCCACCGAGCTGGGGACGGCTTTTTCCGGGAAGATAACCGCGCACACCGCTGCCCCCCGTGCCAACTTGAATTTAGAAACCGTCCCCAGCGAAATCCCACGTTCGGGCGCAAAACTGCACGTTTGGAGCCACATTTTGTCTGAAGCTGGAAACCTGCATTCAAAGCTGGGAAAAGGTGCTCATTGACAGGCATCTCCACTTCGGGACCTCGTAGCACCTTCACCCGGGTGGCGTTGGAAAGGTCTGGGCGAGGGGCACACGGGGAGGTCAGGCTCGCCACGCGCACGCGCTTCCCCGCGAAACGGGAGCCCAAACAAAACTTTAAACGGACCCACCGAGCTGGGGACGGCTTTTTCCGGGAAGATAACCGCGCACACCGCTGCCCCCCGTGCCAACTTGAATTTAGAAACCGTCCCCAGCGAAATCCCACGTTCGGGCGCAAAACTGCACGTTTGGAGCCACATTTTGTCTGAAGCTGGAAACGTGCATTCAAAGCTGGGAAAAGGTGCTCATTGACAGGCATCTCCACTTCGGGACCTCGTAGCACCTTCACCCGGGTGGCGTTGGAAAGGTCTGGGCGAGGGGCACACGGGGAGGTCAGGCTCGCCACGCGCACGCGCTTCCCCGCGAAACGGGAGCCCAAACAAAACTTTAAACGGACCCACCGAATTGGGGATCATCAATCCTGGGAAAATAACCACACACACCGCTGCCCCCCGTGCCAACTTGAATTTAGAAACCGTCCCCAGCGAAATCCCACGTTCGGGCGCAAAACTGCACGTTTGGAGCCACATTTTGTCTGAAGCTGGAAACCTGCATTCAAAGCTGGGAAAAGGTGCTCATTGACAGGCATCTCCACTTCGGGACCTCGTAGCACCTTCACCCGGGTGGCGTTGGAAAGGTCTGGGCGAGGGGCACACGGGGAGGTCAGGCTCGCCACGCGCACGCGCTTCCCCGCGAAACGGGAGCCCAAACAAAACTTTAAACGGACCCACCGAGCTGGGGACGGCTTTTTCCGGGAAGATAACCGCGCACACCGCTGCCCCCCGTGCCAACTTGAATTTAGAAACCGTCCCCAGCGAAATCCCACGTTCGGGCGCAAAACTGCACGTTTGGAGCCACATTTTGTCTGAAGCTGGAAACCTGCATTCAAAGCTGGGAAAAGGTGCTCATTGACAGGCATCTCCACTTCGGGACCTCGTAGCACCTTCACCCGGGTGGCGTTGGAAAGGTCTGGGCGAGGGGCACACGGGGAGGTCAGGCTCGCCACGCGCACGCGCTTCCCCGCGAAACGGGAGCCCAAACAAAACTTTAAACGGACCCACCGAGCTGGGGACGGCTTTTTCCGGGAAGATAACCGCGCACACCGCTGCCCCCCGTGCCAACTTGAATTTAGAAACCGTCCCCAGCGAAATCCCACGTTCGGGCGCAAAACTGCACGTTTGGAGCCACATTTTGTCTGAAGCTGGAAACGTGCATTCAAAGCTGGGAAAAGGTGCTCATTGACAGGCATCTCCACTTCGGGACCTCGTAGCACCTTCACCCGGGTGGCGTTGGAAAGGTCTGGGCGAGGGGGACACGGGGAGGTCAGGCTCGCCACGCGCACGCGCTTCCCCGCGAAACGGGAGCCCAAACAAAACTTTAAACGGACCCACCGAATTGGGGATCATCAATCCTGGGAAAATAACCACACACACCGCTGCCCCCCGTGCCAACTTGAATTTAGAAACCGTCCCCAGCGAAATCCCACGTTCGGGCGCAAAACTGCACGTTTGGAGCCACATTTTGTCTGAAGCTGGAAACCTGCATTCAAAGCTGGGAAAAGGTGCTCATTGACAGGCATCTCCACTTCGGGACCTCGTAGCACCTTCACCCGGGTGGCGTTGGAAAGGTCTGGGCGAGGGGCACACGGGGAGGTCAGGCTCGCCACGCGCACGCGCTTCCCCGCGAAACGGGAGCCCAAACAAAACTTTAAACGGACCCACCGAGCTGGGGACGGCTTTTTCCGGGAAGATAACCGCGCACACCGCTGCCCCCCGTGCCAACTTGAATTTAGAAACCGTCCCCAGCGAAATCCCACGTTCGGGCGCAAAACTGCACGTTTGGAGCCACATTTTGTCTGAAGCTGGAAACCTGCATTCAAAGCTGGGAAAAGGTGCTCATTGACAGGCATCTCCACTTCGGGACCTCGTAGCACCTTCACCCGGGTGGCGTTGGAAAGGTCTGGGCGAGGGGGACACGGGGAGGTCAGGCTCGCCACGCGCACGCGCTTCCCCGCGAAACGGGAGCCCAAACAAAACTTTAAACGGACCCACCGAATTGGGGATCATCAATCCTGGGAAAATAACCACACACACCGCTGCCCCCCGTGCCAACTTGAATTTAGAAACCGTCCCCAGCGAAATCCCACGTTCGGGCGCAAAACTGCACGTTTGGAGCCACATTTTGTCTGAAGCTGGAAACCTGCATTCAAAGCTGGGAAAAGGTGCTCATTGACAGGCATCTCCACTTCGGGACCTCGTAGCACCTTCACCCGGGTGGCGTTGGAAAGGTCTGGGCGAGGGGCACACGGGGAGGTCAGGCTCGCCACGCGCACGCGCTTCCCCGCGAAACGGGAGCCCAAACAAAACTTTAAACGGACCCACCGAGCTGGGGACGGCTTTTTCCGGGAAGATAACCGCGCACACCGCTGCCCCCCGTGCCAACTTGAATTTAGAAACCGTCCCCAGCGAAATCCCACGTTCGGGCGCAAAACTGCACGTTTGGAGCCACATTTTGTCTGAAGCTGGAAACCTGCATTCAAAGCTGGGAAAAGGTGCTCATTGACAGGCATCTCCACTTCGGGACCTCGTAGCACCTTCACCCGGGTGGCGTTGGAAAGGTCTGGGCGAGGGGGACACGGGGAGGTCAGGCTCGCCACGCGCACGCGCTTCCCCGCGAAACGGGAGCCCAAACAAAACTTTAAACGGACCCACCGAATTGGGGATCATCAATCCTGGGAAAATAACCACGCACACCGCTGCCCCCCGTGCCAACTTGAATTTAGAAACCGTCCCCAGCGAAATCCCACGTTCGGGCGCAAAACTGCACGTTTGGAGCCACATTTTGTCTGAAGCTGGAAACGTGCATTCAAAGCTGGGAAAAGGTGCTCATTGACAGGCATCTCCACTTCGGGACCTCGTAGCACCTTCACCCGGGTGGCGTTGGAAAGGTCTGGGCGAGGGGGACACGGGGAGGTCAGGCTCGCCACGCGCACGCGCTTCCCCGCGAAACGGGAGCCCAAACAAAACTTTAAACGGACCCACCGAATTGGGGATCATCAATCCTGGGAAAATAACCACACACACCGCTGCCCCCCGTGCCAACTTGAATTTAGAAACCGTCCCCAGCGAAATCCCACGTTCGGGCGCAAAACTGCACGTTTGGAGCCACATTTTGTCTGAAGCTGGAAACCTGCATTCAAAGCTGGGAAAAGGTGCTCATTGACAGGCATCTCCACTTCGGGACCTCGTAGCACCTTCACCCGGGTGGCGTTGGAAAGGTCTGGGCGAGGGGCACACGGGGAGGTCAGGCTCGCCACGCGCACGCGCTTCCCCGCGAAACGGGAGCCCAAACAAAACTTTAAACGGACCCACCGAGCTGGGGACGGCTTTTTCCGGGAAGATAACCGCGCACACCGCTGCCCCCCGTGCCAACTTGAATTTAGAAACCGTCCCCAGCGAAATCCCACGTTCGGGCGCAAAACTGCACGTTTGGAGCCACATTTTGTCTGAAGCTGGAAACGTGCATTCAAAGCTGGGAAAAGGTGCTCATTGACAGGCATCTCCACTTCGGGACCTCGTAGCACCTTCACCCGGGTGGCGTTGGAAAGGTCTGGGCGAGGGGGACACGGGGAGGTCAGGCTCGCCACGCGCACGCGCTTCCCCGCGAAACGGGAGCCCAAACAAAACTTTAAACGGACCCACCGAATTGGGGATCATCAATCCTGGGAAAATAACCACACACACCGCTGCCCCCCGTGCCAACTTGAATTTAGAAACCGTCCCCAGCGAAATCCCACGTTCGGGCGCAAAACTGCACGTTTGGAGCCACATTTTGTCTGAAGCTGGAAACCTGCATTCAAAGCTGGGAAAAGGTGCTCATTGACAGGCATCTCCACTTCGGGACCTCGTAGCACCTTCACCCGGGTGGCGTTGGAAAGGTCTGGGCGAGGGGCACACGGGGAGGTCAGGCTCGCCACGCGCACGCGCTTCCCCGCGAAACGGGAGCCCAAACAAAACTTTAAACGGACCCACCGAGCTGGGGACGGCTTTTTCCGGGAAGATAACCGCGCACACCGCTGCCCCCCGTGCCAACTTGAATTTAGAAACCGTCCCCAGCGAAATCCCACGTTCGGGCGAATAACTGTGAATTTTAAGCCCCCGTTTCTCTCAAGCTGGAAACGTGCATTCAAAGCTGGGAACAAGGGCTTCATGTACAGGCATCCCCACTTAGGAACCTCGTAGCACCTTCACCCAGGGCTCGTTGGATAGGTATGCCCGAGGGGAACACGGGCACATCGAGACCCGCGGCCGCACGCGCATTTCCCCGACGCTGCGAGCGAAACAACATTTCAAACACGCCTACCGAAATGGGGACACTTTTTTCGGGGAAAATAACCGCACACACCGCTGCCCCTTGCCCTCACTTGAAGAACAAAACCATCCCCAGCAAAATCACACTTTCGGGCGCCAAACGGTGCATTTCACACCCACAAAATACTCAACAAGTCAAACACACTCTCACACTGCAAAATTTGGGAGCCCCGGGGAACAACACTACACTCTTGGCCTCCCCGGGGAACAGCACTCCCAGGGCGGCAAGCACACCTCCGGGGAGGACCCCCCTGCACTACCTGATCACCGTGGGGCCCTGTGCACCCACTCTTAAGCACCCCCCCTGTGTTAAAACCAAAATAACCCCACTTTAAGAAGTACGTGCCCCTGGGCATCCCCTGCTTACAGTGCCCGTGCCCCTGGGCATCCCCTGTTTACAGTGCCCGTGCCCCTGGGCATCCTCCCATTGACTCCCACTCAAAATGGACTTAGGTTTTGGAGGCTAAAGTGCCTGTGATGCAGTGCCCCTGGGCATCCTCCCATTGACTCCCACTCAAAATGGACTTAGGTTTTGGAGGCTAAAG
>NC_085021.1:887970-895234 GCF_963692335.1 Osmerus eperlanus
AACTTGAATTTAGAAACCGTCCCCAGCGAAATCCCACGTTCGGGCGCAAAACTGCACGTTTGGAGCCACATTTTGTCTGAAGCTGGAAACGTGCATTCAAAGCTGGGAAAAGGTGCTCATTGACAGGCATCTCCACTTCGGGACCTCGTAGCACCTTCACCCGGGTGGCGTTGGAAAGGTCTGGGCGAGGGGGACACGGGGAGGTCAGGCTCGCCACGCGCACGCGCTTCCCCGCGAAACGGGAGCCCAAACAAAACTTTAAACGGACCCACCGAATTGGGGATCATCAATCCTGGGAAAATAACCACACACACCGCTGCCCCCCGTGCCAACTTGAATTTAGAAACCGTCCCCAGCGAAATCCCACGTTCGGGCGCAAAACTGCACGTTTGGAGCCACATTTTGTCTGAAGCTGGAAACGTGCATTCAAAGCTGGGAAAAGGTGCTCATTGACAGGCATCTCCACTTCGGGACCTCGTAGCACCTTCACCCGGGTGGCGTTGGAAAGGTCTGGGCGAGGGGCACACGGGGAGGTCAGGCTCGCCACGCGCACGCGCTTCCCCGCGAAACGGGAGCCCAAACAAAACTTTAAACGGACCCACCGAATTGGGGATCATCAATCCTGGGAAAATAACCACGCACACCGCTGCCCCCCGTGCCAACTTGAATTTAGAAACCGTCCCCAGCGAAATCCCACGTTCGGGCGCAAAACTGCACGTTTGGAGCCACATTTTGTCTGAAGCTGGAAACGTGCATTCAAAGCTGGGAAAAGGTGCTCATTGACAGGCATCTCCACTTCGGGACCTCGTAGCACCTTCACCCGGGTGGCGTTGGAAAGGTCTGGGCGAGGGGGACACGGGGAGGTCAGGCTCGCCACGCGCACGCGCTTCCCCGCGAAACGGGAGCCCAAACAAAACTTTAAACGGACCCACCGAATTGGGGATCATCAATCCTGGGAAAATAACCACACACACCGCTGCCCCCCGTGCCAACTTGAATTTAGAAACCGTCCCCAGCGAAATCCCACGTTCGGGCGCAAAACTGCACGTTTGGAGCCACATTTTGTCTGAAGCTGGAAACCTGCATTCAAAGCTGGGAAAAGGTGCTCATTGACAGGCATCTCCACTTCGGGACCTCGTAGCACCTTCACCCGGGTGGCGTTGGAAAGGTCTGGGCGAGGGGCACACGGGGAGGTCAGGCTCGCCACGCGCACGCGCTTCCCCGCGAAACGGGAGCCCAAACAAAACTTTAAACGGACCCACCGAGCTGGGGACGGCTTTTTCCGGGAAGATAACCGCGCACACCGCTGCCCCCCGTGCCAACTTGAATTTAGAAACCGTCCCCAGCGAAATCCCACGTTCGGGCGCAAAACTGCACGTTTGGAGCCACATTTTGTCTGAAGCTGGAAACCTGCATTCAAAGCTGGGAAAAGGTGCTCATTGACAGGCATCTCCACTTCGGGACCTCGTAGCACCTTCACCCGGGTGGCGTTGGAAAGGTCTGGGCGAGGGGCACACGGGGAGGTCAGGCTCGCCACGCGCACGCGCTTCCCCGCGAAACGGGAGCCCAAACAAAACTTTAAACGGACCCACCGAATTGGGGATCATCAATCCTGGGAAAATAACCACACACACCGCTGCCCCCCGTGCCAACTTGAATTTAGAAACCGTCCCCAGCGAAATCCCACGTTCGGGCGCAAAACTGCACGTTTGGAGCCACATTTTGTCTGAAGCTGGAAACCTGCATTCAAAGCTGGGAAAAGGTGCTCATTGACAGGCATCTCCACTTCGGGACCTCGTAGCACCTTCACCCGGGTGGCGTTGGAAAGGTCTGGGCGAGGGGCACACGGGGAGGTCAGGCTCGCCACGCGCACGCGCTTCCCCGCGAAACGGGAGCCCAAACAAAACTTTAAACGGACCCACCGAATTGGGGATCATCAATCCTGGGAAAATAACCACACACACCGCTGCCCCCCGTGCCAACTTGAATTTAGAAACCGTCCCCAGCGAAATCCCACGTTCGGGCGCAAAACTGCACGTTTGGAGCCACATTTTGTCTGAAGCTGGAAACGTGCATTCAAAGCTGGGAAAAGGTGCTCATTGACAGGCATCTCCACTTCGGGACCTCGTAGCACCTTCACCCGGGTGGCGTTGGAAAGGTCTGGGCGAGGGGCACACGGGGAGGTCAGGCTCGCCACGCGCACGCGCTTCCCCGCGAAACGGGAGCCCAAACAAAACTTTAAACGGACCCACCGAATTGGGGATCATCAATCCTGGGAAAATAACCACGCACACCGCTGCCCCCCGTGCCAACTTGAATTTAGAAACCGTCCCCAGCGAAATCCCACGTTCGGGCGCAAAACTGCACGTTTGGAGCCACATTTTGTCTGAAGCTGGAAACGTGCATTCAAAGCTGGGAAAAGGTGCTCATTGACAGGCATCTCCACTTCGGGACCTCGTAGCACCTTCACCCGGGTGGCGTTGGAAAGGTCTGGGCGAGGGGGACACGGGGAGGTCAGGCTCGCCACGCGCACGCGCTTCCCCGCGAAACGGGAGCCCAAACAAAACTTTAAACGGACCCACCGAATTGGGGATCATCAATCCTGGGAAAATAACCACACACACCGCTGCCCCCCGTGCCAACTTGAATTTAGAAACCGTCCCCAGCGAAATCCCACGTTCGGGCGCAAAACTGCACGTTTGGAGCCACATTTTGTCTGAAGCTGGAAACGTGCATTCAAAGCTGGGAAAAGGTGCTCATTGACAGGCATCTCCACTTCGGGACCTCGTAGCACCTTCACCCGGGTGGCGTTGGAAAGGTCTGGGCGAGGGGCACACGGGGAGGTCAGGCTCGCCACGCGCACGCGCTTCCCCGCGAAACGGGAGCCCAAACAAAACTTTAAACGGACCCACCGAATTGGGGATCATCAATCCTGGGAAAATAACCACACACACCGCTGCCCCCCGTGCCAACTTGAATTTAGAAACCGTCCCCAGCGAAATCCCACGTTCGGGCGCAAAACTGCACGTTTGGAGCCACATTTTGTCTGAAGCTGGAAACCTGCATTCAAAGCTGGGAAAAGGTGCTCATTGACAGGCATCTCCACTTCGGGACCTCGTAGCACCTTCACCCGGGTGGCGTTGGAAAGGTCTGGGCGAGGGGCACACGGGGAGGTCAGGCTCGCCACGCGCACGCGCTTCCCCGCGAAACGGGAGCCCAAACAAAACTTTAAACGGACCCACCGAATTGGGGATCATCAATCCTGGGAAAATAACCACACACACCGCTGCCCCCCGTGCCAACTTGAATTTAGAAACCGTCCCCAGCGAAATCCCACGTTCGGGCGCAAAACTGCACGTTTGGAGCCACATTTTGTCTGAAGCTGGAAACCTGCATTCAAAGCTGGGAAAAGGTGCTCATTGACAGGCATCTCCACTTCGGGACCTCGTAGCACCTTCACCCGGGTGGCGTTGGAAAGGTCTGGGCGAGGGGCACACGGGGAGGTCAGGCTCGCCACGCGCACGCGCTTCCCCGCGAAACGGGAGCCCAAACAAAACTTTAAACGGACCCACCGAGCTGGGGACGGCTTTTTCCGGGAAGATAACCGCGCACACCGCTGCCCCCCGTGCCAACTTGAATTTAGAAACCGTCCCCAGCGAAATCCCACGTTCGGGCGCAAAACTGCACGTTTGGAGCCACATTTTGTCTGAAGCTGGAAACCTGCATTCAAAGCTGGGAAAAGGTGCTCATTGACAGGCATCTCCACTTCGGGACCTCGTAGCACCTTCACCCGGGTGGCGTTGGAAAGGTCTGGGCGAGGGGCACACGGGGAGGTCAGGCTCGCCACGCGCACGCGCTTCCCCGCGAAACGGGAGCCCAAACAAAACTTTAAACGGACCCACCGAGCTGGGGACGGCTTTTTCCGGGAAGATAACCGCGCACACCGCTGCCCCCCGTGCCAACTTGAATTTAGAAACCGTCCCCAGCGAAATCCCACGTTCGGGCGCAAAACTGCACGTTTGGAGCCACATTTTGTCTGAAGCTGGAAACGTGCATTCAAAGCTGGGAAAAGGTGCTCATTGACAGGCATCTCCACTTCGGGACCTCGTAGCACCTTCACCCGGGTGGCGTTGGAAAGGTCTGGGCGAGGGGCACACGGGGAGGTCAGGCTCGCCACGCGCACGCGCTTCCCCGCGAAACGGGAGCCCAAACAAAACTTTAAACGGACCCACCGAATTGGGGATCATCAATCCTGGGAAAATAACCACACACACCGCTGCCCCCCGTGCCAACTTGAATTTAGAAACCGTCCCCAGCGAAATCCCACGTTCGGGCGCAAAACTGCACGTTTGGAGCCACATTTTGTCTGAAGCTGGAAACCTGCATTCAAAGCTGGGAAAAGGTGCTCATTGACAGGCATCTCCACTTCGGGACCTCGTAGCACCTTCACCCGGGTGGCGTTGGAAAGGTCTGGGCGAGGGGCACACGGGGAGGTCAGGCTCGCCACGCGCACGCGCTTCCCCGCGAAACGGGAGCCCAAACAAAACTTTAAACGGACCCACCGAGCTGGGGACGGCTTTTTCCGGGAAGATAACCGCGCACACCGCTGCCCCCCGTGCCAACTTGAATTTAGAAACCGTCCCCAGCGAAATCCCACGTTCGGGCGCAAAACTGCACGTTTGGAGCCACATTTTGTCTGAAGCTGGAAACCTGCATTCAAAGCTGGGAAAAGGTGCTCATTGACAGGCATCTCCACTTCGGGACCTCGTAGCACCTTCACCCGGGTGGCGTTGGAAAGGTCTGGGCGAGGGGCACACGGGGAGGTCAGGCTCGCCACGCGCACGCGCTTCCCCGCGAAACGGGAGCCCAAACAAAACTTTAAACGGACCCACCGAGCTGGGGACGGCTTTTTCCGGGAAGATAACCGCGCACACCGCTGCCCCCCGTGCCAACTTGAATTTAGAAACCGTCCCCAGCGAAATCCCACGTTCGGGCGCAAAACTGCACGTTTGGAGCCACATTTTGTCTGAAGCTGGAAACGTGCATTCAAAGCTGGGAAAAGGTGCTCATTGACAGGCATCTCCACTTCGGGACCTCGTAGCACCTTCACCCGGGTGGCGTTGGAAAGGTCTGGGCGAGGGGGACACGGGGAGGTCAGGCTCGCCACGCGCACGCGCTTCCCCGCGAAACGGGAGCCCAAACAAAACTTTAAACGGACCCACCGAATTGGGGATCATCAATCCTGGGAAAATAACCACACACACCGCTGCCCCCCGTGCCAACTTGAATTTAGAAACCGTCCCCAGCGAAATCCCACGTTCGGGCGCAAAACTGCACGTTTGGAGCCACATTTTGTCTGAAGCTGGAAACCTGCATTCAAAGCTGGGAAAAGGTGCTCATTGACAGGCATCTCCACTTCGGGACCTCGTAGCACCTTCACCCGGGTGGCGTTGGAAAGGTCTGGGCGAGGGGCACACGGGGAGGTCAGGCTCGCCACGCGCACGCGCTTCCCCGCGAAACGGGAGCCCAAACAAAACTTTAAACGGACCCACCGAGCTGGGGACGGCTTTTTCCGGGAAGATAACCGCGCACACCGCTGCCCCCCGTGCCAACTTGAATTTAGAAACCGTCCCCAGCGAAATCCCACGTTCGGGCGCAAAACTGCACGTTTGGAGCCACATTTTGTCTGAAGCTGGAAACCTGCATTCAAAGCTGGGAAAAGGTGCTCATTGACAGGCATCTCCACTTCGGGACCTCGTAGCACCTTCACCCGGGTGGCGTTGGAAAGGTCTGGGCGAGGGGGACACGGGGAGGTCAGGCTCGCCACGCGCACGCGCTTCCCCGCGAAACGGGAGCCCAAACAAAACTTTAAACGGACCCACCGAATTGGGGATCATCAATCCTGGGAAAATAACCACACACACCGCTGCCCCCCGTGCCAACTTGAATTTAGAAACCGTCCCCAGCGAAATCCCACGTTCGGGCGCAAAACTGCACGTTTGGAGCCACATTTTGTCTGAAGCTGGAAACCTGCATTCAAAGCTGGGAAAAGGTGCTCATTGACAGGCATCTCCACTTCGGGACCTCGTAGCACCTTCACCCGGGTGGCGTTGGAAAGGTCTGGGCGAGGGGCACACGGGGAGGTCAGGCTCGCCACGCGCACGCGCTTCCCCGCGAAACGGGAGCCCAAACAAAACTTTAAACGGACCCACCGAGCTGGGGACGGCTTTTTCCGGGAAGATAACCGCGCACACCGCTGCCCCCCGTGCCAACTTGAATTTAGAAACCGTCCCCAGCGAAATCCCACGTTCGGGCGCAAAACTGCACGTTTGGAGCCACATTTTGTCTGAAGCTGGAAACCTGCATTCAAAGCTGGGAAAAGGTGCTCATTGACAGGCATCTCCACTTCGGGACCTCGTAGCACCTTCACCCGGGTGGCGTTGGAAAGGTCTGGGCGAGGGGGACACGGGGAGGTCAGGCTCGCCACGCGCACGCGCTTCCCCGCGAAACGGGAGCCCAAACAAAACTTTAAACGGACCCACCGAATTGGGGATCATCAATCCTGGGAAAATAACCACGCACACCGCTGCCCCCCGTGCCAACTTGAATTTAGAAACCGTCCCCAGCGAAATCCCACGTTCGGGCGCAAAACTGCACGTTTGGAGCCACATTTTGTCTGAAGCTGGAAACGTGCATTCAAAGCTGGGAAAAGGTGCTCATTGACAGGCATCTCCACTTCGGGACCTCGTAGCACCTTCACCCGGGTGGCGTTGGAAAGGTCTGGGCGAGGGGGACACGGGGAGGTCAGGCTCGCCACGCGCACGCGCTTCCCCGCGAAACGGGAGCCCAAACAAAACTTTAAACGGACCCACCGAATTGGGGATCATCAATCCTGGGAAAATAACCACACACACCGCTGCCCCCCGTGCCAACTTGAATTTAGAAACCGTCCCAGCGAAATCCCACGTTCGGGCGCAAAACTGCACGTTTGGAGCCACATTTTGTCTGAAGCTGGAAACCTGCATTCAAAGCTGGGAAAAGGTGCTCATTGACAGGCATCTCCACTTCGGGACCTCGTAGCACCTTCACCCGGGTGGCGTTGGAAAGGTCTGGGCGAGGGGCACACGGGGAGGTCAGGCTCGCCACGCGCACGCGCTTCCCCGCGAAACGGGAGCCCAAACAAAACTTTAAACGGACCCACCGAGCTGGGGACGGCTTTTTCCGGGAAGATAACCGCGCACACCGCTGCCCCCCGTGCCAACTT
>NC_085021.1:905434-907934 GCF_963692335.1 Osmerus eperlanus
GCACACGGGGAGGTCAGGCTCGCCACGCGCACGCGCTTCCCCGCGAAACGGGAGCCCAAACAAAACTTTAAACGGACCCACCGAGCTGGGGACGGCTTTTTCCGGGAAGATAACCGCGCACACCGCTGCCCCCCGTGCCAACTTGAATTTAGAAACCGTCCCCAGCGAAATCCCACGTTCGGAGCGCAAAACTGCACGTTTGGAGCCACATTTTGTCTGAAGCTGGAAACCTGCATTCAAAGCTGGGAAAAGGTGCTCATTGACAGGCATCTCCACTTCGGGACCTCGTAGCACCTTCACCCGGGTGGCGTTGGAAAGGTCTGGGCGAGGGGCACACGGGGAGGTCAGGCTCGCCACGCGCACGCGCTTCCCCGCGAAACGGGAGCCCAAACAAAACTTTAAACGGACCCACCGAATTGGGGATCATCAATCCTGGGAAAATAACCACACACACCGCTGCCCCCCGTGCCAACTTGAATTTAGAAACCGTCCCCAGCGAAATCCCACGTTCGGGCGCAAAACTGCACGTTTGGAGCCACATTTTGTCTGAAGCTGGAAACCTGCATTCAAAGCTGGGAAAAGGTGCTCATTGACAGGCATCTCCACTTCGGGACCTCGTAGCACCTTCACCCGGGTGGCGTTGGAAAGGTCTGGGCGAGGGGCACACGGGGAGGTCAGGCTCGCCACGCGCACGCGCTTCCCCGCGAAACGGGAGCCCAAACAAAACTTTAAACGGACCCACCGAGCTGGGGACGGCTTTTTCCGGGAAGATAACCGCGCACACCGCTGCCCCCCGTGCCAACTTGAATTTAGAAACCGTCCCCAGCGAAATCCCACGTTCGGGCGCAAAACTGCACGTTTGGAGCCACATTTTGTCTGAAGCTGGAAACGTGCATTCAAAGCTGGGAAAAGGTGCTCATTGACAGGCATCTCCACTTCGGGACCTCGTAGCACCTTCACCCGGGTGGCGTTGGAAAGGTCTGGGCGAGGGGCACACGGGGAGGTCAGGCTCGCCACGCGCACGCGCTTCCCCGCGAAACGGGAGCCCAAACAAAACTTTAAACGGACCCACCGAATTGGGGATCATCAATCCTGGGAAAATAACCACGCACACCGCTGCCCCCCGTGCCAACTTGAATTTAGAAACCGTCCCCAGCGAAATCCCACGTTCGGAGCGCAAAACTGCACGTTTGGAGCCACATTTTGTCTGAAGCTGGAAACGTGCATTCAAAGCTGGGAAAAGGTGCTCATTGACAGGCATCTCCACTTCGGGACCTCGTAGCACCTTCACCCGGGTGGCGTTGGAAAGGTCTGGGCGAGGGGGACACGGGGAGGTCAGGCTCGCCACGCGCACGCGCTTCCCCGCGAAACGGGAGCCCAAACAAAACTTTAAACGGACCCACCGAATTGGGGATCATCAATCCTGGGAAAATAACCACACACACCGCTGCCCCCCGTGCCAACTTGAATTTAGAAACCGTCCCCAGCGAAATCCCACGTTCGGGCGCAAAACTGCACGTTTGGAGCCACATTTTGTCTGAAGCTGGAAACGTGCATTCAAAGCTGGGAAAAGGTGCTCATTGACAGGCATCTCCACTTCGGGACCTCGTAGCACCTTCACCCGGGTGGCGTTGGAAAGGTCTGGGCGAGGGGGACACGGGGAGGTCAGGCTCGCCACGCGCACGCGCTTCCCCCGCGAAACGGGAGCCCAAACAAAACTTTAAACGGACCCACCGAATTGGGGATCATCAATCCTGGGAAAATAACCACACACACCGCTGCCCCCCCGTGCCAACTTGAATTTAGAAACCGTCCCCAGCGAAATCCCACGTTCGGGCGCAAAACTGCACGTTTGGAGCCACATTTTGTCTGAAGCTGGAAACCTGCATTCAAAGCTGGGAAAAGGTGCTCATTGACAGGCATCTCCACTTCGGGACCTCGTAGCACCTTCACCCGGGTGGCGTTGGAAAGGTCTGGGCGAGGGGCACACGGGGAGGTCAGGCTCGCCACGCGCACGCGCTTCCCCGCGAAACGGGAGCCCAAACAAAACTTTAAACGGACCCACCGAGCTGGGGACGGCTTTTTCCGGGAAGATAACCGCGCACACCGCTGCCCCCCGTGCCAACTTGAATTTAGAAACCGTCCCCAGCGAAATCCCACGTTCGGGCGCAAAACTGCACGTTTGGAGCCACATTTTGTCTGAAGCTGGAAACCTGCATTCAAAGCTGGGAAAAGGTGCTCATTGACAGGCATCTCCACTTCGGGACCTCGTAGCACCTTCACCCGGGTGGCGTTGGAAAGGTCTGGGCGAGGGGACACGGGGAGGTCAGGCTCGCCACGCGCACGCGCTTCCCCGCGAAACGGGAGCCCAAACAAAACTTTAAACGGACCCACCGAATTGGGGATCATCAATCCTGGGAAAATAACCACGCACACCGCTGCCCCCCGTGCCAACTTGAATTTAGAAACCGTCCCCAGCGAAATCCCACGTTCGGGCGCA
>NC_085021.1:945434-947934 GCF_963692335.1 Osmerus eperlanus
GACAGGCATCTCCACTTCGGGACCTCGTAGCACCTTCACCCGGGTGGCGTTGGAAAGGTCTGGGCGAGGGGCACACGGGGAGGTCAGGCTCGCCACGCGCACGCGCTTCCCCGCGAAACGGGAGCCCAAACAAAACTTTAAACGGACCCACCGAATTGGGGATCATCAATCCTGGGAAAATAACCACGCACACCGCTGCCCCCCGTGCCAACTTGAATTTAGAAACCGTCCCCAGCGAAATCCCACGTTCGGGCGCAAAACTGCACGTTTGGAGCCACATTTTGTCTGAAGCTGGAAACGTGCATTCAAAGCTGGGAAAAGGTGCTCATTGACAGGCATCTCCACTTCGGGACCTCGTAGCACCTTCACCCGGGTGGCGTTGGAAAGGTCTGGGCGAGGGGGACACGGGGAGGTCAGGCTCGCCACGCGCACGCGCTTCCCCGCGAAACGGGAGCCCAAACAAAACTTTAAACGGACCCACCGAATTGGGGATCATCAATCCTGGGAAAATAACCACACACACCGCTGCCCCCCGTGCCAACTTGAATTTAGAAACCGTCCCCAGCGAAATCCCACGTTCGGGCGCAAAACTGCACGTTTGGAGCCACATTTTGTCTGAAGCTGGAAACCTGCATTCAAAGCTGGGAAAAGGTGCTCATTGACAGGCATCTCCACTTCGGGACCTCGTAGCACCTTCACCCGGGTGGCGTTGGAAAGGTCTGGGCGAGGGGCACACGGGGAGGTCAGGCTCGCCACGCGCACGCGCTTCCCCGCGAAACGGGAGCCCAAACAAAACTTTAAACGGACCCACCGAGCTGGGGACGGCTTTTTCCGGGAAGATAACCGCGCACACCGCTGCCCCCCGTGCCAACTTGAATTTAGAAACCGTCCCCAGCGAAATCCCACGTTCGGGCGCAAAACTGCACGTTTGGAGCCACATTTTGTCTGAAGCTGGAAACGTGCATTCAAAGCTGGGAAAAGGTGCTCATTGACAGGCATCTCCACTTCGGGACCTCGTAGCACCTTCACCCGGGTGGCGTTGGAAAGGTCTGGGCGAGGGGCACACGGGGAGGTCAGGCTCGCCACGCGCACGCGCTTCCCCGCGAAACGGGAGCCCAAACAAAACTTTAAACGGACCCACCGAATTGGGGATCATCAATCCTGGGAAAATAACCACACACACCGCTGCCCCCCGTGCCAACTTGAATTTAGAAACCGTCCCCAGCGAAATCCCACGTTCGGGCGCAAAACTGCACGTTTGGAGCCACATTTTGTCTGAAGCTGGAAACCTGCATTCAAAGCTGGGAAAAGGTGCTCATTGACAGGCATCTCCACTTCGGGACCTCGTAGCACCTTCACCCGGGTGGCGTTGGAAAGGTCTGGGCGAGGGGCACACGGGGAGGTCAGGCTCGCCACGCGCACGCGCTTCCCCGCGAAACGGGAGCCCAAACAAAACTTTAAACGGACCCACCGAATTGGGGATCATCAATCCTGGGAAAATAACCACACACACCGCTGCCCCCCGTGCCAACTTGAATTTAGAAACCGTCCCCAGCGAAATCCCACGTTCGGGCGCAAAACTGCACGTTTGGAGCCACATTTTGTCTGAAGCTGGAAACGTGCATTCAAAGCTGGGAAAAGGTGCTCATTGACAGGCATCTCCACTTCGGGACCTCGTAGCACCTTCACCCGGGTGGCGTTGGAAAGGTCTGGGCGAGGGGGACACGGGGAGGTCAGGCTCGCCACGCGCACGCGCTTCCCCGCGAAACGGGAGCCCAAACAAAACTTTAAACGGACCCACCGAATTGGGGATCATCAATCCTGGGAAAATAACCACACACACCGCTGCCCCCCGTGCCAACTTGAATTTAGAAACCGTCCCCAGCGAAATCCCACGTTCGGGCGCAAAACTGCACGTTTGGAGCCACATTTTGTCTGAAGCTGGAAACCTGCATTCAAAGCTGGGAAAAGGTGCTCATTGACAGGCATCTCCACTTCGGGACCTCGTAGCACCTTCACCCGGGTGGCGTTGGAAAGGTCTGGGCGAGGGGCACACGGGGAGGTCAGGCTCGCCACGCGCACGCGCTTCCCCGCGAAACGGGAGCCCAAACAAAACTTTAAACGGACCCACCGAGCTGGGGACGGCTTTTTCCGGGAAGATAACCGCGCACACCGCTGCCCCCCGTGCCAACTTGAATTTAGAAACCGTCCCCAGCGAAATCCCACGTTCGGGCGAATAACTGTGAATTTTAAGCCCCCGTTTCTCTCAAGCTGGAAACGTGCATTCAAAGCTGGGAACAAGGGCTTCATGTACAGGCATCCCCACTTAGGAACCTCGTAGCACCTTCACCCAGGGCTCGTTGGATAGGTATGCCCGAGGGGAACACGGGCACATCGAGACCCGCGGCCGCACGCGCATTTCCCCGACGCTGCGAGCGAAACAACATTTCAAACACGCCTACCGAAATGGGGACACTTTTTTCGGGGAAAATAACCGCAC
>NC_085021.1:960434-970400 GCF_963692335.1 Osmerus eperlanus
CGTTTGGAGCCACATTTTGTCTGAAGCTGGAAACCTGCATTCAAAGCTGGGAAAAGGTGCTCATTGACAGGCATCTCCACTTCGGGACCTCGTAGCACCTTCACCCGGGTGGCGTTGGAAAGGTCTGGGCGAGGGGCACACGGGGAGGTCAGGCTCGCCACGCGCACGCGCTTCCCCGCGAAACGGGAGCCCAAACAAAACTTTAAACGGACCCACCGAATTGGGGATCATCAATCCTGGGAAAATAACCACGCACACCGCTGCCCCCCGTGCCAACTTGAATTTAGAAACCGTCCCCAGCGAAATCCCACGTTCGGGCGCAAAACTGCACGTTTGGAGCCACATTTTGTCTGAAGCTGGAAACGTGCATTCAAAGCTGGGAAAAGGTGCTCATTGACAGGCATCTCCACTTCGGGACCTCGTAGCACCTTCACCCGGGTGGCGTTGGAAAGGTCTGGGCGAGGGGGACACGGGGAGGTCAGGCTCGCCACGCGCACGCGCTTCCCCGCGAAACGGGAGCCCAAACAAAACTTTAAACGGACCCACCGAATTGGGGATCATCAATCCTGGGAAAATAACCACACACACCGCTGCCCCCCGTGCCAACTTGAATTTAGAAACCGTCCCCAGCGAAATCCCACGTTCGGGCGCAAAACTGCACGTTTGGAGCCACATTTTGTCTGAAGCTGGAAACCTGCATTCAAAGCTGGGAAAAGGTGCTCATTGACAGGCATCTCCACTTCGGGACCTCGTAGCACCTTCACCCGGGTGGCGTTGGAAAGGTCTGGGCGAGGGGCACACGGGGAGGTCAGGCTCGCCACGCGCACGCGCTTCCCCGCGAAACGGGAGCCCAAACAAAACTTTAAACGGACCCACCGAGCTGGGGACGGCTTTTTCCGGGAAGATAACCGCGCACACCGCTGCCCCCCGTGCCAACTTGAATTTAGAAACCGTCCCCAGCGAAATCCCACGTTCGGGCGCAAAACTGCACGTTTGGAGCCACATTTTGTCTGAAGCTGGAAACGTGCATTCAAAGCTGGGAAAAGGTGCTCATTGACAGGCATCTCCACTTCGGGACCTCGTAGCACCTTCACCCGGGTGGCGTTGGAAAGGTCTGGGCGAGGGGGACACGGGGAGGTCAGGCTCGCCACGCGCACGCGCTTCCCCGCGAAACGGGAGCCCAAACAAAACTTTAAACGGACCCACCGAATTGGGGATCATCAATCCTGGGAAAATAACCACGCACACCGCTGCCCCCCGTGCCAACTTGAATTTAGAAACCGTCCCCAGCGAAATCCCACGTTCGGGCGCAAAACTGCACGTTTGGAGCCACATTTTGTCTGAAGCTGGAAACGTGCATTCAAAGCTGGGAAAAGGTGCTCATTGACAGGCATCTCCACTTCGGGACCTCGTAGCACCTTCACCCGGGTGGCGTTGGAAAGGTCTGGGCGAGGGGGACACGGGGAGGTCAGGCTCGCCACGCGCACGCGCTTCCCCGCGAAACGGGAGCCCAAACAAAACTTTAAACGGACCCACCGAATTGGGGATCATCAATCCTGGGAAAATAACCACACACACCGCTGCCCCCCGTGCCAACTTGAATTTAGAAACCGTCCCCAGCGAAATCCCACGTTCGGGCGCAAAACTGCACGTTTGGAGCCACATTTTGTCTGAAGCTGGAAACCTGCATTCAAAGCTGGGAAAAGGTGCTCATTGACAGGCATCTCCACTTCGGGACCTCGTAGCACCTTCACCCGGGTGGCGTTGGAAAGGTCTGGGCGAGGGGCACACGGGGAGGTCAGGCTCGCCACGCGCACGCGCTTCCCCGCGAAACGGGAGCCCAAACAAAACTTTAAACGGACCCACCGAGCTGGGGACGGCTTTTTCCGGGAAGATAACCGCGCACACCGCTGCCCCCCGTGCCAACTTGAATTTAGAAACCGTCCCCAGCGAAATCCCACGTTCGGGCGCAAAACTGCACGTTTGGAGCCACATTTTGTCTGAAGCTGGAAACCTGCATTCAAAGCTGGGAAAAGGTGCTCATTGACAGGCATCTCCACTTCGGGACCTCGTAGCACCTTCACCCGGGTGGCGTTGGAAAGGTCTGGGCGAGGGGCACACGGGGAGGTCAGGCTCGCCACGCGCACGCGCTTCCCCGCGAAACGGGAGCCCAAACAAAACTTTAAACGGACCCACCGAATTGGGGATCATCAATCCTGGGAAAATAACCACACACACCGCTGCCCCCCGTGCCAACTTGAATTTAGAAACCGTCCCCAGCGAAATCCCACGTTCGGGCGCAAAACTGCACGTTTGGAGCCACATTTTGTCTGAAGCTGGAAACCTGCATTCAAAGCTGGGAAAAGGTGCTCATTGACAGGCATCTCCACTTCGGGACCTCGTAGCACCTTCACCCGGGTGGCGTTGGAAAGGTCTGGGCGAGGGGCACACGGGGAGGTCAGGCTCGCCACGCGCACGCGCTTCCCCGCGAAACGGGAGCCCAAACAAAACTTTAAACGGACCCACCGAGCTGGGGACGGCTTTTTCCGGGAAGATAACCGCGCACACCGCTGCCCCCCGTGCCAACTTGAATTTAGAAACCGTCCCCAGCGAAATCCCACGTTCGGGCGCAAAACTGCACGTTTGGAGCCACATTTTGTCTGAAGCTGGAAACGTGCATTCAAAGCTGGGAAAAGGTGCTCATTGACAGGCATCTCCACTTCGGGACCTCGTAGCACCTTCACCCGGGTGGCGTTGGAAAGGTCTGGGCGAGGGGCACACGGGGAGGTCAGGCTCGCCACGCGCACGCGCTTCCCCGCGAAACGGGAGCCCAAACAAAACTTTAAACGGACCCACCGAATTGGGGATCATCAATCCTGGGAAAATAACCACACACACCGCTGCCCCCCGTGCCAACTTGAATTTAGAAACCGTCCCCAGCGAAATCCCACGTTCGGGCGCAAAACTGCACGTTTGGAGCCACATTTTGTCTGAAGCTGGAAACGTGCATTCAAAGCTGGGAAAAGGTGCTCATTGACAGGCATCTCCACTTCGGGACCTCGTAGCACCTTCACCCGGGTGGCGTTGGAAAGGTCTGGGCGAGGGGGACACGGGGAGGTCAGGCTCGCCACGCGCACGCGCTTCCCCGCGAAACGGGAGCCCAAACAAAACTTTAAACGGACCCACCGAATTGGGGATCATCAATCCTGGGAAAATAACCACACACACCGCTGCCCCCCGTGCCAACTTGAATTTAGAAACCGTCCCCAGCGAAATCCCACGTTCGGGCGCAAAACTGCACGTTTGGAGCCACATTTTGTCTGAAGCTGGAAACGTGCATTCAAAGCTGGGAAAAGGTGCTCATTGACAGGCATCTCCACTTCGGGACCTCGTAGCACCTTCACCCGGGTGGCGTTGGAAAGGTCTGGGCGAGGGGCACACGGGGAGGTCAGGCTCGCCACGCGCACGCGCTTCCCCGCGAAACGGGAGCCCAAACAAAACTTTAAACGGACCCACCGAATTGGGGATCATCAATCCTGGGAAAATAACCACGCACACCGCTGCCCCCCGTGCCAACTTGAATTTAGAAACCGTCCCCAGCGAAATCCCACGTTCGGGCGCAAAACTGCACGTTTGGAGCCACATTTTGTCTGAAGCTGGAAACGTGCATTCAAAGCTGGGAAAAGGTGCTCATTGACAGGCATCTCCACTTCGGGACCTCGTAGCACCTTCACCCGGGTGGCGTTGGAAAGGTCTGGGCGAGGGGCACACGGGGAGGTCAGGCTCGCCACGCGCACGCGCTTCCCCGCGAAACGGGAGCCCAAACAAAACTTTAAACGGACCCACCGAATTGGGGATCATCAATCCTGGGAAAATAACCACGCACACCGCTGCCCCCCGTGCCAACTTGAATTTAGAAACCGTCCCCAGCGAAATCCCACGTTCGGGCGCAAAACTGCACGTTTGGAGCCACATTTTGTCTGAAGCTGGAAACGTGCATTCAAAGCTGGGAAAAGGTGCTCATTGACAGGCATCTCCACTTCGGGACCTCGTAGCACCTTCACCCGGGTGGCGTTGGAAAGGTCTGGGCGAGGGGGACACGGGGAGGTCAGGCTCGCCACGCGCACGCGCTTCCCCGCGAAACGGGAGCCCAAACAAAACTTTAAACGGACCCACCGAATTGGGGATCATCAATCCTGGGAAAATAACCACACACACCGCTGCCCCCCGTGCCAACTTGAATTTAGAAACCGTCCCCAGCGAAATCCCACGTTCGGGCGCAAAACTGCACGTTTGGAGCCACATTTTGTCTGAAGCTGGAAACCTGCATTCAAAGCTGGGAAAAGGTGCTCATTGACAGGCATCTCCACTTCGGGACCTCGTAGCACCTTCACCCGGGTGGCGTTGGAAAGGTCTGGGCGAGGGGGACACGGGGAGGTCAGGCTCGCCACGCGCACGCGCTTCCCCGCGAAACGGGAGCCCAAACAAAACTTTAAACGGACCCACCGAATTGGGGATCATCAATCCTGGGAAAATAACCACACACACCGCTGCCCCCCGTGCCAACTTGAATTTAGAAACCGTCCCCAGCGAAATCCCACGTTCGGGCGCAAAACTGCACGTTTGGAGCCACATTTTGTCTGAAGCTGGAAACCTGCATTCAAAGCTGGGAAAAGGTGCTCATTGACAGGCATCTCCACTTCGGGACCTCGTAGCACCTTCACCCGGGTGGCGTTGGAAAGGTCTGGGCGAGGGGCACACGGGGAGGTCAGGCTCGCCACGCGCACGCGCTTCCCCGCGAAACGGGAGCCCAAACAAAACTTTAAACGGACCCACCGAGCTGGGGACGGCTTTTTCCGGGAAGATAACCGCGCACACCGCTGCCCCCCGTGCCAACTTGAATTTAGAAACCGTCCCCAGCGAAATCCCACGTTCGGGCGCAAAACTGCACGTTTGGAGCCACATTTTGTCTGAAGCTGGAAACCTGCATTCAAAGCTGGGAAAAGGTGCTCATTGACAGGCATCTCCACTTCGGGACCTCGTAGCACCTTCACCCGGGTGGCGTTGGAAAGGTCTGGGCGAGGGGCACACGGGGAGGTCAGGCTCGCCACGCGCACGCGCTTCCCCGCGAAACGGGAGCCCAAACAAAACTTTAAACGGACCCACCGAGCTGGGGACGGCTTTTTCCGGGAAGATAACCGCGCACACCGCTGCCCCCCGTGCCAACTTGAATTTAGAAACCGTCCCCAGCGAAATCCCACGTTCGGGCGCAAAACTGCACGTTTGGAGCCACATTTTGTCTGAAGCTGGAAACGTGCATTCAAAGCTGGGAAAAGGTGCTCATTGACAGGCATCTCCACTTCGGGACCTCGTAGCACCTTCACCCGGGTGGCGTTGGAAAGGTCTGGGCGAGGGGCACACGGGGAGGTCAGGCTCGCCACGCGCACGCGCTTCCCCGCGAAACGGGAGCCCAAACAAAACTTTAAACGGACCCACCGAATTGGGGATCATCAATCCTGGGAAAATAACCACACACACCGCTGCCCCCCGTGCCAACTTGAATTTAGAAACCGTCCCCAGCGAAATCCCACGTTCGGGCGCAAAACTGCACGTTTGGAGCCACATTTTGTCTGAAGCTGGAAACCTGCATTCAAAGCTGGGAAAAGGTGCTCATTGACAGGCATCTCCACTTCGGGACCTCGTAGCACCTTCACCCGGGTGGCGTTGGAAAGGTCTGGGCGAGGGGGACACGGGGAGGTCAGGCTCGCCACGCGCACGCGCTTCCCCGCGAAACGGGAGCCCAAACAAAACTTTAAACGGACCCACCGAATTGGGGATCATCAATCCTGGGAAAATAACCACGCACACCGCTGCCCCCCGTGCCAACTTGAATTTAGAAACCGTCCCCAGCGAAATCCCACGTTCGGGCGCAAAACTGCACGTTTGGAGCCACATTTTGTCTGAAGCTGGAAACGTGCATTCAAAGCTGGGAAAAGGTGCTCATTGACAGGCATCTCCACTTCGGGACCTCGTAGCACCTTCACCCGGGTGGCGTTGGAAAGGTCTGGGCGAGGGGGACACGGGGAGGTCAGGCTCGCCACGCGCACGCGCTTCCCCGCGAAACGGGAGCCCAAACAAAACTTTAAACGGACCCACCGAATTGGGGATCATCAATCCTGGGAAAATAACCACACACACCGCTGCCCCCCGTGCCAACTTGAATTTAGAAACCGTCCCCAGCGAAATCCCACGTTCGGGCGCAAAACTGCACGTTTGGAGCCACATTTTGTCTGAAGCTGGAAACCTGCATTCAAAGCTGGGAAAAGGTGCTCATTGACAGGCATCTCCACTTCGGGACCTCGTAGCACCTTCACCCGGGTGGCGTTGGAAAGGTCTGGGCGAGGGGCACACGGGGAGGTCAGGCTCGCCACGCGCACGCGCTTCCCCGCGAAACGGGAGCCCAAACAAAACTTTAAACGGACCCACCGAGCTGGGGACGGCTTTTTCCGGGAAGATAACCGCGCACACCGCTGCCCCCCGTGCCAACTTGAATTTAGAAACCGTCCCCAGCGAAATCCCACGTTCGGGCGCAAAACTGCACGTTTGGAGCCACATTTTGTCTGAAGCTGGAAACGTGCATTCAAAGCTGGGAAAAGGTGCTCATTGACAGGCATCTCCACTTCGGGACCTCGTAGCACCTTCACCCGGGTGGCGTTGGAAAGGTCTGGGCGAGGGGGACACGGGGAGGTCAGGCTCGCCACGCGCACGCGCTTCCCCGCGAAACGGGAGCCCAAACAAAACTTTAAACGGACCCACCGAATTGGGGATCATCAATCCTGGGAAAATAACCACACACACCGCTGCCCCCCGTGCCAACTTGAATTTAGAAACCGTCCCCAGCGAAATCCCACGTTCGGGCGCAAAACTGCACGTTTGGAGCCACATTTTGTCTGAAGCTGGAAACCTGCATTCAAAGCTGGGAAAAGGTGCTCATTGACAGGCATCTCCACTTCGGGACCTCGTAGCACCTTCACCCGGGTGGCGTTGGAAAGGTCTGGGCGAGGGGCACACGGGGAGGTCAGGCTCGCCACGCGCACGCGCTTCCCCGCGAAACGGGAGCCCAAACAAAACTTTAAACGGACCCACCGAATTGGGGATCATCAATCCTGGGAAAATAACCACGCACACCGCTGCCCCCCGTGCCAACTTGAATTTAGAAACCGTCCCCAGCGAAATCCCACGTTCGGGCGCAAAACTGCACGTTTGGAGCCACATTTTGTCTGAAGCTGGAAACGTGCATTCAAAGCTGGGAAAAGGTGCTCATTGACAGGCATCTCCACTTCGGGACCTCGTAGCACCTTCACCCGGGTGGCGTTGGAAAGGTCTGGGCGAGGGGGACACGGGGAGGTCAGGCTCGCCACGCGCACGCGCTTCCCCGCGAAACGGGAGCCCAAACAAAACTTTAAACGGACCCACCGAATTGGGGATCATCAATCCTGGGAAAATAACCACACACACCGCTGCCCCCCGTGCCAACTTGAATTTAGAAACCGTCCCCAGCGAAATCCCACGTTCGGGCGCAAAACTGCACGTTTGGAGCCACATTTTGTCTGAAGCTGGAAACCTGCATTCAAAGCTGGGAAAAGGTGCTCATTGACAGGCATCTCCACTTCGGGACCTCGTAGCACCTTCACCCGGGTGGCGTTGGAAAGGTCTGGGCGAGGGGCACACGGGGAGGTCAGGCTCGCCACGCGCACGCGCTTCCCCGCGAAACGGGAGCCCAAACAAAACTTTAAACGGACCCACCGAGCTGGGGACGGCTTTTTCCGGGAAGATAACCGCGCACACCGCTGCCCCCCGTGCCAACTTGAATTTAGAAACCGTCCCCAGCGAAATCCCACGTTCGGGCGCAAAACTGCACGTTTGGAGCCACATTTTGTCTGAAGCTGGAAACGTGCATTCAAAGCTGGGAAAAGGTGCTCATTGACAGGCATCTCCACTTCGGGACCTCGTAGCACCTTCACCCGGGTGGCGTTGGAAAGGTCTGGGCGAGGGGGACACGGGGAGGTCAGGCTCGCCACGCGCACGCGCTTCCCCGCGAAACGGGAGCCCAAACAAAACTTTAAACGGACCCACCGAATTGGGGATCATCAATCCTGGGAAAATAACCACGCACACCGCTGCCCCCCGTGCCAACTTGAATTTAGAAACCGTCCCCAGCGAAATCCCACGTTCGGGCGCAAAACTGCACGTTTGGAGCCACATTTTGTCTGAAGCTGGAAACGTGCATTCAAAGCTGGGAAAAGGTGCTCATTGACAGGCATCTCCACTTCGGGACCTCGTAGCACCTTCACCCGGGTGGCGTTGGAAAGGTCTGGGCGAGGGGGACACGGGGAGGTCAGGCTCGCCACGCGCACGCGCTTCCCCGCGAAACGGGAGCCCAAACAAAACTTTAAACGGACCCACCGAATTGGGGATCATCAATCCTGGGAAAATAACCACACACACCGCTGCCCCCCGTGCCAACTTGAATTTAGAAACCGTCCCCAGCGAAATCCCACGTTCGGGCGCAAAACTGCACGTTTGGAGCCACATTTTGTCTGAAGCTGGAAACCTGCATTCAAAGCTGGGAAAAGGTGCTCATTGACAGGCATCTCCACTTCGGGACCTCGTAGCACCTTCACCCGGGTGGCGTTGGAAAGGTCTGGGCGAGGGGCACACGGGGAGGTCAGGCTCGCCACGCGCACGCGCTTCCCCGCGAAACGGGAGCCCAAACAAAACTTTAAACGGACCCACCGAGCTGGGGACGGCTTTTTCCGGGAAGATAACCGCGCACACCGCTGCCCCCCGTGCCAACTTGAATTTAGAAACCGTCCCCAGCGAAATCCCACGTCGGGCGCAAAACTGCACGTTTGGAGCCACATTTTGTCTGAAGCTGGAAACCTGCATTCAAAGCTGGGAAAAGGTGCTCATTGACAGGCATCTCCACTTCGGGACCTCGTAGCACCTTCACCCGGGTGGCGTTGGAAAGGTCTGGGCGAGGGGCACACGGGAGGTCAGGCTCGCCACGCGCACGCGCTTCCCCGCGAAACGGGAGCCCAAACAAAACTTTAAACGGACCCACCGAATTGGGGATCATCAATCCTGGGAAAATAACCACACACACCGCTGCCCCCCGTGCCAACTTGAATTTAGAAACCGTCCCAGCGAAATCCCACGTTCGGGCGCAAAACTGCACGTTTGGAGCCACATTTTGTCTGAAGCTGGAAACCTGCATTCAAAGCTGGGAAAAGGTGCTCATTGACAGGCATCTCCACTTCGGGACCTCGTAGCACCTTCACCCGGGTGGCGTTGGAAAGGTCTGGGCGAGGGGCACACGGGGAGGTCAGGCTCGCCACGCGCACGCGCTTCCCCGCGAAACGGGAGCCCAAACAAAACTTTAAACGGACCCACCGAGCTGGGGACGGCTTTTTCCGGGAAGATAACCGCGCACACCGCTGCCCCCCGTGCCAACTTGAATTTAGAAACCGTCCCCAGCGAAATCCCACGTTCGGGCGCAAAACTGCACGTTTGGAGCCACATTTTGTCTGAAGCTGGAAACGTGCATTCAAAGCTGGGAAAAGGTGCTCATTGACAGGCATCTCCACTTCGGGACCTCGTAGCACCTTCACCCGGGTGGCGTTGGAAAGGTCTGGGCGAGGGGCACACGGGGAGGTCAGGCTCGCCACGCGCACGCGCTTCCCCGCGAAACGGGAGCCCAAACAAAACTTTAAACGGACCCACCGAATTGGGGATCATCAATCCTGGGAAAATAACCACACACACCGCTGCCCCCCGTGCCAACTTGAATTTAGAAACCGTCCCCAGCGAAATCCCACGTTCGGGCGCAAAACTGCACGTTTGGAGCCACATTTTGTCTGAAGCTGGAAACGTGCATTCAAAGCTGGGAAAAGGTGCTCATTGACA
>NC_085021.1:970600-975600 GCF_963692335.1 Osmerus eperlanus
GCTGCCTTCCTTGGATGTGGTAGCCGTTTCTCAGGCTCCCTCTCCGGAATCGAACCCTGATTCCCCGTTACCCGTGGTCACCATGGTAGGCACAGAAAGTACCATCGAAAGTTGATAGGGCAGACATTCGAATGAGACGTCACCGCCACGGAGGGCGCGCGATCGGCTCGAGGTTATCTAGAGTCACCAAAGCGTCCGGGGCCGGCAGAGACCCCGAAGGGCCGGCCCACCGTCCCCGCATGGGTTTTGGGTCTGATAAATGCACGCATCCCCGCAAGGGTCAGCGCTCGTTGGCATGTATTAGCTCTAGAATTGCCACAGTTATCCAAGTAACGTTGGAGCGATCAAAGGAACCATAACTGATTTAATGAGCCATTCGCAGTTTCACTGTACCGGCCGTGTGTACTTAGACTTGCATGGCTTAATCTTTGAGACAAGCATATGCTACTGGCAGGATCAACCAGGTAGCCTTCTCCAGGGCTCCACGCGGAGCACCCGACGGGAGGCCCCCCGGGATCCCCACGACATACCCTCTCCCCCGGGGTCGGGGGGTAGGGACGGCCGAGCCGGACCCGGGAGACACCGTCAGCAAGGACGGGCTGGGTAGGACGCCAACCGGTATACCGAGAGCAGGTTTTGCGAAACATCATGTCTCTGACGCCGACGCGTAGCGGGGTGGACAACACCAGGGTGTGAGCCAGGAGTGCCACTCCCCGCGCCGGAACGCCATCGTAGGACCTCCAAGACAGACGGTGCTCCTTGGCCTCGCACCGAACATTTCTCCCAGGAGCCTCGAGGCACACGGGCCCCGCTCTTGGCTACCCGGGACAAGGGACTGACCCCCCAGTGCCGAAGGAACCGTCCACCTGTATGGTGGGGGCCCTCCTATCATGGGGGTCGAGAACGCCATTCGGTCAGGTGGGTGACGGTGTCACGATGGTCTGTGTGTGTGGTATGGATCAGGCCCTTGCTGGAGCTTCAGAACGGCCAAAAAAAAAAAAAATGACCCAAAACACGCCACCTACCGGCCGCTCGCGGGTGCCCGGGGTCGGGGTATGGGTCTAGCCTGTGCCGGGGCTTCAAATATGGGAAAAAAAAAAATTCAAAAAAAGCGCCCCCAACCGGCCGTTACGGTATACGGGGGGCCCCCCGGGAAGTGCCGTGGTCGGGGTATGGCTCAGGGACTCGCTGGAGCTTCAGAACGGCCAAAAAAAAAAAAATGACCCAAAACACGCCACCTACCGGCCGCTCGCGGGTGCCCGGGGTCGGGGTATGGGTCTAGCCTGTGCCGGGGCTTCAAATATGGAAAAAAAAAATTTTTCAAAAAAAGGGCCCCCATCGGCCCCCCGGGTGGTGCCGGGGTCGGGGGGCATGATTCTGGGGCGCCCCGGAGCCAAGTAGGCGCCTGGAGGAAAGCGAAAAAAAACTTTAACTTTTTTTGACCACCAGGGGTGGGGGGGTCTCGTGCCCCATCGGGTGCCCGCCCCGAGTGCCTCTCATGGCGGATACGTTTTCACCCGCGAGCGGGAGACACATGTGGTGCACATGGTTCATTGGGCTTGTGTGGTATGGGCAAAACCACTGTAAAGTCATACTGCCATTGACTTCCATTCATTTTCCCAGGATGACTTATATACTCTATGGTAGCTGTCTGGTGGACTGGGGGTCGCGACAATGTTACGCTTGTAAATCAGAAGCTGGGAAATGCATTGGGAAGCTGGGAAAACCGTTTTTCGAGCTCATTTTCGGTTCCGCCGAACGGATTTTGATCAAAATAGGCTCATTCGAAAGGTATTAACCGGGGGCACACGGAAAACCGGGACTTATAACGCGCACGTGCGCGTGCGCGAAACCGGAAGCGAAAGAAAACTTCAAACGGAGCTACAACCGTGAACGGAGCTGAAACCGGCGAAAAATTTCAACGCACGCCGTCGCGCCCCACTCCAACTTAAATAACAAAACTGTCCCTATCGAAATCGGTTGGATAAAACGGAAACGGGAAGCGAAAGAAAACGTTAAACGTCTACACCGAAATGGCCATAGTCAGTTCCAATGAAAAAACAACTCTCACGTGTGTGCCCCACTCTAAAGCAGTGTATAAAACTATCCCCAGTGAAATCAGAGCTACACAACGAAAACGGGAAGCCAAACAAAACTTTAAACGGACCCACCGAATTGGATATCATCAATCCTGGGAAAATAACCACACACACCGCTGCCCCCCGTGCCAACTTGAATTTAGAAACCGTCCCCAGCGAAATCCCACGTTCGGGCGAATAACTGTGAATTTTAAGCCCCCGTTTCTCTCAAGCTGGAAACGTGCATTCAAAGCTGGGAAAAGGTGCTCATTGACAGGCATCTCCACTTCGGGACCTCGTAGCACCTTCACCCGGGTGGCGTTGGAAAGGTCTGGGCGAGGGGCACACGGGGAGGTCAGGCTCGCCACGCGCACGCGCTTCCCCGCGAAACGGGAGCCCAAACAAAACTTTAAACGGACCCACCGAATTGGGGATCATCAATCCTGGGAAAATAACCACGCACACCGCTGCCCCCCGTGCCAACTTGAATTTAGAAACCGTCCCCAGCGAAATCCCACGTTCGGGCGCAAAACTGCACGTTTGGAGCCACATTTTGTCTGAAGCTGGAAACGTGCATTCAAAGCTGGGAAAAGGTGCTCATTGACAGGCATCTCCACTTCGGGACCTCGTAGCACCTTCACCCGGGTGGCGTTGGAAAGGTCTGGGCGAGGGGGACACGGGGAGGTCAGGCTCGCCACGCGCACGCGCTTCCCCGCGAAACGGGAGCCCAAACAAAACTTTAAACGGACCCACCGAATTGGGGATCATCAATCCTGGGAAAATAACCACACACACCGCTGCCCCCCGTGCCAACTTGAATTTAGAAACCGTCCCCAGCGAAATCCCACGTTCGGGCGCAAAACTGCACGTTTGGAGCCACATTTTGTCTGAAGCTGGAAACCTGCATTCAAAGCTGGGAAAAGGTGCTCATTGACAGGCATCTCCACTTCGGGACCTCGTAGCACCTTCACCCGGGTGGCGTTGGAAAGGTCTGGGCGAGGGGCACACGGGGAGGTCAGGCTCGCCACGCGCACGCGCTTCCCCGCGAAACGGGAGCCCAAACAAAACTTTAAACGGACCCACCGAATTGGGGATCATCAATCCTGGGAAAATAACCACGCACACCGCTGCCCCCCGTGCCAACTTGAATTTAGAAACCGTCCCCAGCGAAATCCCACGTTCGGGCGCAAAACTGCACGTTTGGAGCCACATTTTGTCTGAAGCTGGAAACGTGCATTCAAAGCTGGGAAAAGGTGCTCATTGACAGGCATCTCCACTTCGGGACCTCGTAGCACCTTCACCCGGGTGGCGTTGGAAAGGTCTGGGCGAGGGGGACACGGGGAGGTCAGGCTCGCCACGCGCACGCGCTTCCCCGCGAAACGGGAGCCCAAACAAAACTTTAAACGGACCCACCGAATTGGGGATCATCAATCCTGGGAAAATAACCACACACACCGCTGCCCCCCGTGCCAACTTGAATTTAGAAACCGTCCCCAGCGAAATCCCACGTTCGGGCGCAAAACTGCACGTTTGGAGCCACATTTTGTCTGAAGCTGGAAACCTGCATTCAAAGCTGGGAAAAGGTGCTCATTGACAGGCATCTCCACTTCGGGACCTCGTAGCACCTTCACCCGGGTGGCGTTGGAAAGGTCTGGGCGAGGGGCACACGGGGAGGTCAGGCTCGCCACGCGCACGCGCTTCCCCGCGAAACGGGAGCCCAAACAAAACTTTAAACGGACCCACCGAGCTGGGGACGGCTTTTTCCGGGAAGATAACCGCGCACACCGCTGCCCCCCGTGCCAACTTGAATTTAGAAACCGTCCCCAGCGAAATCCCACGTTCGGGCGCAAAACTGCACGTTTGGAGCCACATTTTGTCTGAAGCTGGAAACCTGCATTCAAAGCTGGGAAAAGGTGCTCATTGACAGGCATCTCCACTTCGGGACCTCGTAGCACCTTCACCCGGGTGGCGTTGGAAAGGTCTGGGCGAGGGGCACACGGGGAGGTCAGGCTCGCCACGCGCACGCGCTTCCCCGCGAAACGGGAGCCCAAACAAAACTTTAAACGGACCCACCGAATTGGGGATCATCAATCCTGGGAAAATAACCACACACACCGCTGCCCCCCGTGCCAACTTGAATTTAGAAACCGTCCCCAGCGAAATCCCACGTTCGGGCGCAAAACTGCACGTTTGGAGCCACATTTTGTCTGAAGCTGGAAACCTGCATTCAAAGCTGGGAAAAGGTGCTCATTGACAGGCATCTCCACTTCGGGACCTCGTAGCACCTTCACCCGGGTGGCGTTGGAAAGGTCTGGGCGAGGGGCACACGGGGAGGTCAGGCTCGCCACGCGCACGCGCTTCCCCGCGAAACGGGAGCCCAAACAAAACTTTAAACGGACCCACCGAGCTGGGGACGGCTTTTTCCGGGAAGATAACCGCGCACACCGCTGCCCCCCGTGCCAACTTGAATTTAGAAACCGTCCCCAGCGAAATCCCACGTTCGGGCGCAAAACTGCACGTTTGGAGCCACATTTTGTCTGAAGCTGGAAACCTGCATTCAAAGCTGGGAAAAGGTGCTCATTGACAGGCATCTCCACTTCGGGACCTCGTAGCACCTTCACCCGGGTGGCGTTGGAAAGGTCTGGGCGAGGGGCACACGGGGAGGTCAGGCTCGCCACGCGCACGCGCTTCCCCGCGAAACGGGAGCCCAAACAAAACTTTAAACGGACCCACCGAGCTGGGGACGGCTTTTTCCGGGAAGATAACCGCGCACACCGCTGCCCCCCGTGCCAACTTGAATTTAGAAACCGTCCCCAGCGAAATCCCACGTTCGGGCGAATAACTGTGAATTTTAAGCCCCCGTTTCTCTCAAGCTGGAAACGTGCATTCAAAGCTGGGAACAAGGGCTTCATGTACAGGCAT
>NC_085021.1:985600-988100 GCF_963692335.1 Osmerus eperlanus
GAAAACTTCAAACGGAGCTACAACCGTGAACGGAGCTGAAACCGGCGAAAAATTTCAACGCACGCCGTCGCGCCCCACTCCAACTTAAATAACAAAACTGTCCCTATCGAAATCGGTTGGATAAAACGGAAACGGGAAGCGAAAGAAAACGTTAAACGTCTACACCGAAATGGCCATAGTCAGTTCCAATGAAAAAACAACTCTCACGTGTGTGCCCCACTCTAAAGCAGTGTATAAAACTATCCCCAGTGAAATCAGAGCTACACAACGAAAACGGGAAGCCAAACAAAACTTTAAACGGACCCACCGAATTGGATATCATCAATCCTGGGAAAATAACCACACACACCGCTGCCCCCCGTGCCAACTTGAATTTAGAAACCGTCCCCAGCGAAATCCCACGTTCGGGCGAATAACTGTGAATTTTAAGCCCCCGTTTCTCTCAAGCTGGAAACCTGCATTCAAAGCTGGGAAAAGGTGCTCATTGACAGGCATCTCCACTTCGGGACCTCGTAGCACCTTCACCCGGGTGGCGTTGGAAAGGTCTGGGCGAGGGGCACACGGGGAGGTCAGGCTCGCCACGCGCACGCGCTTCCCCGCGAAACGGGAGCCCAAACAAAACTTTAAACGGACCCACCGAATTGGGGATCATCAATCCTGGGAAAATAACCACGCACACCGCTGCCCCCCGTGCCAACTTGAATTTAGAAACCGTCCCCAGCGAAATCCCACGTTCGGGCGCAAAACTGCACGTTTGGAGCCACATTTTGTCTGAAGCTGGAAACGTGCATTCAAAGCTGGGAAAAGGTGCTCATTGACAGGCATCTCCACTTCGGGACCTCGTAGCACCTTCACCCGGGTGGCGTTGGAAAGGTCTGGGCGAGGGGGACACGGGGAGGTCAGGCTCGCCACGCGCACGCGCTTCCCCGCGAAACGGGAGCCCAAACAAAACTTTAAACGGACCCACCGAATTGGGGATCATCAATCCTGGGAAAATAACCACACACACCGCTGCCCCCCGTGCCAACTTGAATTTAGAAACCGTCCCCAGCGAAATCCCACGTTCGGGCGCAAAACTGCACGTTTGGAGCCACATTTTGTCTGAAGCTGGAAACCTGCATTCAAAGCTGGGAAAAGGTGCTCATTGACAGGCATCTCCACTTCGGGACCTCGTAGCACCTTCACCCGGGTGGCGTTGGAAAGGTCTGGGCGAGGGGCACACGGGGAGGTCAGGCTCGCCACGCGCACGCGCTTCCCCGCGAAACGGGAGCCCAAACAAAACTTTAAACGGACCCACCGAATTGGGGATCATCAATCCTGGGAAAATAACCACGCACACCGCTGCCCCCCGTGCCAACTTGAATTTAGAAACCGTCCCCAGCGAAATCCCACGTTCGGGCGCAAAACTGCACGTTTGGAGCCACATTTTGTCTGAAGCTGGAAACGTGCATTCAAAGCTGGGAAAAGGTGCTCATTGACAGGCATCTCCACTTCGGGACCTCGTAGCACCTTCACCCGGGTGGCGTTGGAAAGGTCTGGGCGAGGGGGACACGGGGAGGTCAGGCTCGCCACGCGCACGCGCTTCCCCGCGAAACGGGAGCCCAAACAAAACTTTAAACGGACCCACCGAATTGGGGATCATCAATCCTGGGAAAATAACCACACACACCGCTGCCCCCCGTGCCAACTTGAATTTAGAAACCGTCCCCAGCGAAATCCCACGTTCGGGCGCAAAACTGCACGTTTGGAGCCACATTTTGTCTGAAGCTGGAAACCTGCATTCAAAGCTGGGAAAAGGTGCTCATTGACAGGCATCTCCACTTCGGGACCTCGTAGCACCTTCACCCGGGTGGCGTTGGAAAGGTCTGGGCGAGGGGCACACGGGGAGGTCAGGCTCGCCACGCGCACGCGCTTCCCCGCGAAACGGGAGCCCAAACAAAACTTTAAACGGACCCACCGAGCTGGGGACGGCTTTTTCCGGGAAGATAACCGCGCACACCGCTGCCCCCCGTGCCAACTTGAATTTAGAAACCGTCCCCAGCGAAATCCCACGTTCGGGCGCAAAACTGCACGTTTGGAGCCACATTTTGTCTGAAGCTGGAAACCTGCATTCAAAGCTGGGAAAAGGTGCTCATTGACAGGCATCTCCACTTCGGGACCTCGTAGCACCTTCACCCGGGTGGCGTTGGAAAGGTCTGGGCGAGGGGCACACGGGGAGGTCAGGCTCGCCACGCGCACGCGCTTCCCCGCGAAACGGGAGCCCAAACAAAACTTTAAACGGACCCACCGAATTGGGGATCATCAATCCTGGGAAAATAACCACACACACCGCTGCCCCCCGTGCCAACTTGAATTTAGAAACCGTCCCCAGCGAAATCCCACGTTCGGGCGCAAAACTGCACGTTTGGAGCCACATTTTGTCTGAAGCTGGAAACCTGCATTCAAAGCTGGGAAAAGGTGCTCATTGACAGGCATCTCCACTTCGGGACCTCGTAGCACC
>NC_085021.1:998100-1000600 GCF_963692335.1 Osmerus eperlanus
AACACGCCACCTACCGGCCGCTCGCGGGTGCCCGGGGTCGGGGTATGGGTCTAGCCTGTGCCGGGGCTTCAAATATGGAAAAAAAAAAATTTTCAAAAAAAGGGCCCCCATCGGCCCCCCGGGTGGTGCCGGGGTCGGGGGGCATGATTCTGGGGCGCCCCGGAGCCAAGTAGGCGCCTGGAGGAAAGCGAAAAAAAACTTTAACTTTTTTTGACCACCAGGGGTGGGGGGGTCTCGTGCCCCATCGGGTGCCCGCCCCGAGTGCCTCTCATGGCGGATACGTTTTCACCCGCGAGCGGGAGACACATGTGGTGCACATGGTTCATTGGGCTTGTGTGGTATGGGCAAAACCACTGTAAAGTCATACTGCCATTGACTTCCATTCATTTTCCCAGGATGACTTATATACTCTATGGTAGCTGTCTGGTGGACTGGGGGTCGCGACAATGTTACGCTTGTAAATCAGAAGCTGGGAAATGCATTGGGAAGCTGGGAAAACCGTTTTTCGAGCTCATTTTCGGTTCCGCCGAACGGATTTTGATCAAAATAGGCTCATTCGAAAGGTATTAACCGGGGGCACACGGAAAACCGGGACTTATAACGCGCACGTGCGCGTGCGCGAAACCGGAAGCGAAAGAAAACTTCAAACGGAGCTACAACCGTGAACGGAGCTGAAACCGGCGAAAAATTTCAACGCACGCCGTCGCGCCCCACTCCAACTTAAATAACAAAACTGTCCCTATCGAAATCGGTTGGATAAAACGGAAACGGGAAGCGAAAGAAAACGTTAAACGTCTACACCGAAATGGCCATAGTCAGTTCCAATGAAAAAACAACTCTCACGTGTGTGCCCCACTCTAAAGCAGTGTATAAAACTATCCCCAGTGAAATCAGAGCTACACAACGAAAACGGGAAGCCAAACAAAACTTTAAACGGACCCACCGAATTGGATATCATCAATCCTGGGAAAATAACCACACACACCGCTGCCCCCCGTGCCAACTTGAATTTAGAAACCGTCCCCAGCGAAATCCCACGTTCGGGCGAATAACTGTGAATTTTAAGCCCCCGTTTCTCTCAAGCTGGAAACCTGCATTCAAAGCTGGGAAAAGGTGCTCATTGACAGGCATCTCCACTTCGGGACCTCGTAGCACCTTCACCCGGGTGGCGTTGGAAAGGTCTGGGCGAGGGGCACACGGGGAGGTCAGGCTCGCCACGCGCACGCGCTTCCCCGCGAAACGGGAGCCCAAACAAAACTTTAAACGGACCCACCGAATTGGGGATCATCAATCCTGGGAAAATAACCACGCACACCGCTGCCCCCCGTGCCAACTTGAATTTAGAAACCGTCCCCAGCGAAATCCCACGTTCGGGCGCAAAACTGCACGTTTGGAGCCACATTTTGTCTGAAGCTGGAAACGTGCATTCAAAGCTGGGAAAAGGTGCTCATTGACAGGCATCTCCACTTCGGGACCTCGTAGCACCTTCACCCGGGTGGCGTTGGAAAGGTCTGGGCGAGGGGGACACGGGGAGGTCAGGCTCGCCACGCGCACGCGCTTCCCCGCGAAACGGGAGCCCAAACAAAACTTTAAACGGACCCACCGAATTGGGGATCATCAATCCTGGGAAAATAACCACACACACCGCTGCCCCCCGTGCCAACTTGAATTTAGAAACCGTCCCCAGCGAAATCCCACGTTCGGGCGCAAAACTGCACGTTTGGAGCCACATTTTGTCTGAAGCTGGAAACCTGCATTCAAAGCTGGGAAAAGGTGCTCATTGACAGGCATCTCCACTTCGGGACCTCGTAGCACCTTCACCCGGGTGGCGTTGGAAAGGTCTGGGCGAGGGGCACACGGGGAGGTCAGGCTCGCCACGCGCACGCGCTTCCCCGCGAAACGGGAGCCCAAACAAAACTTTAAACGGACCCACCGAGCTGGGGACGGCTTTTTCCGGGAAGATAACCGCGCACACCGCTGCCCCCCGTGCCAACTTGAATTTAGAAACCGTCCCCAGCGAAATCCCACGTTCGGGCGCAAAACTGCACGTTTGGAGCCACATTTTGTCTGAAGCTGGAAACGTGCATTCAAAGCTGGGAAAAGGTGCTCATTGACAGGCATCTCCACTTCGGGACCTCGTAGCACCTTCACCCGGGTGGCGTTGGAAAGGTCTGGGCGAGGGGGACACGGGGAGGTCAGGCTCGCCACGCGCACGCGCTTCCCCGCGAAACGGGAGCCCAAACAAAACTTTAAACGGACCCACCGAATTGGGGATCATCAATCCTGGGAAAATAACCACACACACCGCTGCCCCCCGTGCCAACTTGAATTTAGAAACCGTCCCCAGCGAAATCCCACGTTCGGGCGCAAAACTGCACGTTTGGAGCCACATTTTGTCTGAAGCTGGAAACCTGCATTCAAAGCTGGGAAAAGGTGCTCATTGACAGGCATCTCCACTTCGGGACCTCGTAGCACCTTCACCCGGGTGGCGTTGGAAAGG
>NC_085021.1:1013100-1018100 GCF_963692335.1 Osmerus eperlanus
GTCAGGCTCGCCACGCGCACGCGCTTCCCCGCGAAACGGGAGCCCAAACAAAACTTTAAACGGACCCACCGAATTGGGGATCATCAATCCTGGGAAAATAACCACACACACCGCTGCCCCCCGTGCCAACTTGAATTTAGAAACCGTCCCCAGCGAAATCCCACGTTCGGGCGCAAAACTGCACGTTTGGAGCCACATTTTGTCTGAAGCTGGAAACCTGCATTCAAAGCTGGGAAAAGGTGCTCATTGACAGGCATCTCCACTTCGGGACCTCGTAGCACCTTCACCCGGGTGGCGTTGGAAAGGTCTGGGCGAGGGGCACACGGGGAGGTCAGGCTCGCCACGCGCACGCGCTTCCCCGCGAAACGGGAGCCCAAACAAAACTTTAAACGGACCCACCGAGCTGGGGACGGCTTTTTCCGGGAAGATAACCGCGCACACCGCTGCCCCCCGTGCCAACTTGAATTTAGAAACCGTCCCCAGCGAAATCCCACGTTCGGGCGCAAAACTGCACGTTTGGAGCCACATTTTGTCTGAAGCTGGAAACCTGCATTCAAAGCTGGGAAAAGGTGCTCATTGACAGGCATCTCCACTTCGGGACCTCGTAGCACCTTCACCCGGGTGGCGTTGGAAAGGTCTGGGCGAGGGGCACACGGGGAGGTCAGGCTCGCCACGCGCACGCGCTTCCCCGCGAAACGGGAGCCCAAACAAAACTTTAAACGGACCCACCGAATTGGGGATCATCAATCCTGGGAAAATAACCACACACACCGCTGCCCCCCGTGCCAACTTGAATTTAGAAACCGTCCCCAGCGAAATCCCACGTTCGGGCGCAAAACTGCACGTTTGGAGCCACATTTTGTCTGAAGCTGGAAACCTGCATTCAAAGCTGGGAAAAGGTGCTCATTGACAGGCATCTCCACTTCGGGACCTCGTAGCACCTTCACCCGGGTGGCGTTGGAAAGGTCTGGGCGAGGGGCACACGGGGAGGTCAGGCTCGCCACGCGCACGCGCTTCCCCGCGAAACGGGAGCCCAAACAAAACTTTAAACGGACCCACCGAGCTGGGGACGGCTTTTTCCGGGAAGATAACCGCGCACACCGCTGCCCCCCGTGCCAACTTGAATTTAGAAACCGTCCCCAGCGAAATCCCACGTTCGGGCGCAAAACTGCACGTTTGGAGCCACATTTTGTCTGAAGCTGGAAACGTGCATTCAAAGCTGGGAAAAGGTGCTCATTGACAGGCATCTCCACTTCGGGACCTCGTAGCACCTTCACCCGGGTGGCGTTGGAAAGGTCTGGGCGAGGGGCACACGGGGAGGTCAGGCTCGCCACGCGCACGCGCTTCCCCGCGAAACGGGAGCCCAAACAAAACTTTAAACGGACCCACCGAATTGGGGATCATCAATCCTGGGAAAATAACCACACACACCGCTGCCCCCCGTGCCAACTTGAATTTAGAAACCGTCCCCAGCGAAATCCCACGTTCGGGCGCAAAACTGCACGTTTGGAGCCACATTTTGTCTGAAGCTGGAAACGTGCATTCAAAGCTGGGAAAAGGTGCTCATTGACAGGCATCTCCACTTCGGGACCTCGTAGCACCTTCACCCGGGTGGCGTTGGAAAGGTCTGGGCGAGGGGGACACGGGGAGGTCAGGCTCGCCACGCGCACGCGCTTCCCCGCGAAACGGGAGCCCAAACAAAACTTTAAACGGACCCACCGAATTGGGGATCATCAATCCTGGGAAAATAACCACACACACCGCTGCCCCCCGTGCCAACTTGAATTTAGAAACCGTCCCCAGCGAAATCCCACGTTCGGGCGCAAAACTGCACGTTTGGAGCCACATTTTGTCTGAAGCTGGAAACGTGCATTCAAAGCTGGGAAAAGGTGCTCATTGACAGGCATCTCCACTTCGGGACCTCGTAGCACCTTCACCCGGGTGGCGTTGGAAAGGTCTGGGCGAGGGGCACACGGGGAGGTCAGGCTCGCCACGCGCACGCGCTTCCCCGCGAAACGGGAGCCCAAACAAAACTTTAAACGGACCCACCGAATTGGGGATCATCAATCCTGGGAAAATAACCACGCACACCGCTGCCCCCCGTGCCAACTTGAATTTAGAAACCGTCCCCAGCGAAATCCCACGTTCGGGCGCAAAACTGCACGTTTGGAGCCACATTTTGTCTGAAGCTGGAAACGTGCATTCAAAGCTGGGAAAAGGTGCTCATTGACAGGCATCTCCACTTCGGGACCTCGTAGCACCTTCACCCGGGTGGCGTTGGAAAGGTCTGGGCGAGGGGGACACGGGGAGGTCAGGCTCGCCACGCGCACGCGCTTCCCCGCGAAACGGGAGCCCAAACAAAACTTTAAACGGACCCACCGAATTGGGGATCATCAATCCTGGGAAAATAACCACACACACCGCTGCCCCCCGTGCCAACTTGAATTTAGAAACCGTCCCCAGCGAAATCCCACGTTCGGGCGCAAAACTGCACGTTTGGAGCCACATTTTGTCTGAAGCTGGAAACCTGCATTCAAAGCTGGGAAAAGGTGCTCATTGACAGGCATCTCCACTTCGGGACCTCGTAGCACCTTCACCCGGGTGGCGTTGGAAAGGTCTGGGCGAGGGGCACACGGGGAGGTCAGGCTCGCCACGCGCACGCGCTTCCCCGCGAAACGGGAGCCCAAACAAAACTTTAAACGGACCCACCGAGCTGGGGACGGCTTTTTCCGGGAAGATAACCGCGCACACCGCTGCCCCCCGTGCCAACTTGAATTTAGAAACCGTCCCCAGCGAAATCCCACGTTCGGGCGCAAAACTGCACGTTTGGAGCCACATTTTGTCTGAAGCTGGAAACGTGCATTCAAAGCTGGGAAAAGGTGCTCATTGACAGGCATCTCCACTTCGGGACCTCGTAGCACCTTCACCCGGGTGGCGTTGGAAAGGTCTGGGCGAGGGGGACACGGGGAGGTCAGGCTCGCCACGCGCACGCGCTTCCCCGCGAAACGGGAGCCCAAACAAAACTTTAAACGGACCCACCGAATTGGGGATCATCAATCCTGGGAAAATAACCACACACACCGCTGCCCCCCGTGCCAACTTGAATTTAGAAACCGTCCCCAGCGAAATCCCACGTTCGGGCGCAAAACTGCACGTTTGGAGCCACATTTTGTCTGAAGCTGGAAACCTGCATTCAAAGCTGGGAAAAGGTGCTCATTGACAGGCATCTCCACTTCGGGACCTCGTAGCACCTTCACCCGGGTGGCGTTGGAAAGGTCTGGGCGAGGGGCACACGGGGAGGTCAGGCTCGCCACGCGCACGCGCTTCCCCGCGAAACGGGAGCCCAAACAAAACTTTAAACGGACCCACCGAGCTGGGGACGGCTTTTTCCGGGAAGATAACCGCGCACACCGCTGCCCCCCGTGCCAACTTGAATTTAGAAACCGTCCCCAGCGAAATCCCACGTTCGGGCGCAAAACTGCACGTTTGGAGCCACATTTTGTCTGAAGCTGGAAACGTGCATTCAAAGCTGGGAAAAGGTGCTCATTGACAGGCATCTCCACTTCGGGACCTCGTAGCACCTTCACCCGGGTGGCGTTGGAAAGGTCTGGGCGAGGGGGACACGGGGAGGTCAGGCTCGCCACGCGCACGCGCTTCCCCGCGAAACGGGAGCCCAAACAAAACTTTAAACGGACCCACCGAATTGGGGATCATCAATCCTGGGAAAATAACCACACACACCGCTGCCCCCCGTGCCAACTTGAATTTAGAAACCGTCCCCAGCGAAATCCCACGTTCGGGCGCAAAACTGCACGTTTGGAGCCACATTTTGTCTGAAGCTGGAAACCTGCATTCAAAGCTGGGAAAAGGTGCTCATTGACAGGCATCTCCACTTCGGGACCTCGTAGCACCTTCACCCGGGTGGCGTTGGAAAGGTCTGGGCGAGGGGCACACGGGGAGGTCAGGCTCGCCACGCGCACGCGCTTCCCCGCGAAACGGGAGCCCAAACAAAACTTTAAACGGACCCACCGAGCTGGGGACGGCTTTTTCCGGGAAGATAACCGCGCACACCGCTGCCCCCCGTGCCAACTTGAATTTAGAAACCGTCCCCAGCGAAATCCCACGTTCGGGCGAATAACTGTGAATTTTAAGCCCCCGTTTCTCTCAAGCTGGAAACGTGCATTCAAAGCTGGGAACAAGGGCTTCATGTACAGGCATCCCCACTTAGGAACCTCGTAGCACCTTCACCCAGGGCTCGTTGGATAGGTATGCCCGAGGGGAACACGGGCACATCGAGACCCGCGGCCGCACGCGCATTTCCCCGACGCTGCGAGCGAAACAACATTTCAAACACGCCTACCGAAATGGGGACACTTTTTTCGGGGAAAATAACCGCACACACCGCTGCCCCTTGCCCTCACTTGAAGAACAAAACCATCCCCAGCAAAATCACACTTTCGGGCGCCAAACGGTGCATTTCACACCCACAAAATACTCAACAAGTCAAACACACTCTCACACTGCAAAATTTGGGAGCCCCGGGGAACAACACTACACTCTTGGCCTCCCCGGGGAACAGCACTCCCAGGGCGGCAAGCACACCTCCGGGGAGGACCCCCCTGCACTACCTGATCACCGTGGGGCCCTGTGCACCCACTCTTAAGCACCCCCCCTGTGTTAAAACCAAAATAACCCCACTTTAAGAAGTACGTGCCCCTGGGCATCCCCTGCTTACAGTGCCCGTGCCCCTGGGCATCCCCTGTTTACAGTGCCCGTGCCCCTGGGCATCCTCCCATTGACTCCCACTCAAAATGGACTTAGGTTTTGGAGGCTAAAGTGCCTGTGATGCAGTGCCCCTGGGCATCCTCCCATTGACTCCCACTCAAAATGGACTTAGGTTTTGGAGGCTAAAGTGCCAGTGATGCAGTGCCCCTGGGCATCCTCCCATTGACTCCCACTCAAAATGGACTTAGGTTTTGGAGGCTAAAGTGCCAGTGATG
>NC_085021.1:1025600-1033100 GCF_963692335.1 Osmerus eperlanus
CACACGGGCCCCGCTCTTGGCTACCCGGGACAAGGGACTGACCCCCCAGTGCCGAAGGAACCGTCCACCTGTATGGTGGGGGCCCTCCTATCATGGGGGTCGAGAACGCCATTCGGTCAGGTGGGTGACGGTGTCACGATGGTCTGTGTGTGTGGTATGGATCAGGCCCTTGCTGGAGCTTCAGAACGGCCAAAAAAAAAAAAAATGACCCAAAACACGCCACCTACCGGCCGCTCGCGGGTGCCCGGGGTCGGGGTATGGGTCTAGCCTGTGCCGGGGCTTCAAATATGGGAAAAAAAAAAATTCAAAAAAAGCGCCCCCAACCGGCCGTTACGGTATACGGGGGGCCCCCCGGGAAGTGCCGTGGTCGGGGTATGGCTCAGGGACTCGCTGGAGCTTCAGAACGGCCAAAAAAAAAAAAATGACCCAAAACACGCCACCTACCGGCCGCTCGCGGGTGCCCGGGGTCGGGGTATGGGTCTAGCCTGTGCCGGGGCTTCAAATATGGAAAAAAAAAATTTTTCAAAAAAAGGGCCCCCATCGGCCCCCCGGGTGGTGCCGGGGTCGGGGGGCATGATTCTGGGGCGCCCCGGAGCCAAGTAGGCGCCTGGAGGAAAGCGAAAAAAAACTTTAACTTTTTTTGACCACCAGGGGTGGGGGGGTCTCGTGCCCCATCGGGTGCCCGCCCCGAGTGCCTCTCATGGCGGATACGTTTTCACCCGCGAGCGGGAGACACATGTGGTGCACATGGTTCATTGGGCTTGTGTGGTATGGGCAAAACCACTGTAAAGTCATACTGCCATTGACTTCCATTCATTTTCCCAGGATGACTTATATACTCTATGGTAGCTGTCTGGTGGACTGGGGGTCGCGACAATGTTACGCTTGTAAATCAGAAGCTGGGAAATGCATTGGGAAGCTGGGAAAACCGTTTTTCGAGCTCATTTTCGGTTCCGCCGAACGGATTTTGATCAAAATAGGCTCATTCGAAAGGTATTAACCGGGGGCACACGGAAAACCGGGACTTATAACGCGCACGTGCGCGTGCGCGAAACCGGAAGCGAAAGAAAACTTCAAACGGAGCTACAACCGTGAACGGAGCTGAAACCGGCGAAAAATTTCAACGCACGCCGTCGCGCCCCACTCCAACTTAAATAACAAAACTGTCCCTATCGAAATCGGTTGGATAAAACGGAAACGGGAAGCGAAAGAAAACGTTAAACGTCTACACCGAAATGGCCATAGTCAGTTCCAATGAAAAAACAACTCTCACGTGTGTGCCCCACTCTAAAGCAGTGTATAAAACTATCCCCAGTGAAATCAGAGCTACACAACGAAAACGGGAAGCCAAACAAAACTTTAAACGGACCCACCGAATTGGATATCATCAATCCTGGGAAAATAACCACACACACCGCTGCCCCCCGTGCCAACTTGAATTTAGAAACCGTCCCCAGCGAAATCCCACGTTCGGGCGAATAACTGTGAATTTTAAGCCCCCGTTTCTCTCAAGCTGGAAACGTGCATTCAAAGCTGGGAAAAGGTGCTCATTGACAGGCATCTCCACTTCGGGACCTCGTAGCACCTTCACCCGGGTGGCGTTGGAAAGGTCTGGGCGAGGGGCACACGGGGAGGTCAGGCTCGCCACGCGCACGCGCTTCCCCGCGAAACGGGAGCCCAAACAAAACTTTAAACGGACCCACCGAATTGGGGATCATCAATCCTGGGAAAATAACCACGCACACCGCTGCCCCCCGTGCCAACTTGAATTTAGAAACCGTCCCCAGCGAAATCCCACGTTCGGGCGCAAAACTGCACGTTTGGAGCCACATTTTGTCTGAAGCTGGAAACGTGCATTCAAAGCTGGGAAAAGGTGCTCATTGACAGGCATCTCCACTTCGGGACCTCGTAGCACCTTCACCCGGGTGGCGTTGGAAAGGTCTGGGCGAGGGGGACACGGGGAGGTCAGGCTCGCCACGCGCACGCGCTTCCCCGCGAAACGGGAGCCCAAACAAAACTTTAAACGGACCCACCGAATTGGGGATCATCAATCCTGGGAAAATAACCACACACACCGCTGCCCCCCGTGCCAACTTGAATTTAGAAACCGTCCCCAGCGAAATCCCACGTTCGGGCGCAAAACTGCACGTTTGGAGCCACATTTTGTCTGAAGCTGGAAACGTGCATTCAAAGCTGGGAAAAGGTGCTCATTGACAGGCATCTCCACTTCGGGACCTCGTAGCACCTTCACCCGGGTGGCGTTGGAAAGGTCTGGGCGAGGGGCACACGGGGAGGTCAGGCTCGCCACGCGCACGCGCTTCCCCGCGAAACGGGAGCCCAAACAAAACTTTAAACGGACCCACCGAATTGGGGATCATCAATCCTGGGAAAATAACCACGCACACCGCTGCCCCCCGTGCCAACTTGAATTTAGAAACCGTCCCCAGCGAAATCCCACGTTCGGGCGCAAAACTGCACGTTTGGAGCCACATTTTGTCTGAAGCTGGAAACGTGCATTCAAAGCTGGGAAAAGGTGCTCATTGACAGGCATCTCCACTTCGGGACCTCGTAGCACCTTCACCCGGGTGGCGTTGGAAAGGTCTGGGCGAGGGGGACACGGGGAGGTCAGGCTCGCCACGCGCACGCGCTTCCCCGCGAAACGGGAGCCCAAACAAAACTTTAAACGGACCCACCGAATTGGGGATCATCAATCCTGGGAAAATAACCACACACACCGCTGCCCCCCGTGCCAACTTGAATTTAGAAACCGTCCCCAGCGAAATCCCACGTTCGGGCGCAAAACTGCACGTTTGGAGCCACATTTTGTCTGAAGCTGGAAACCTGCATTCAAAGCTGGGAAAAGGTGCTCATTGACAGGCATCTCCACTTCGGGACCTCGTAGCACCTTCACCCGGGTGGCGTTGGAAAGGTCTGGGCGAGGGGCACACGGGGAGGTCAGGCTCGCCACGCGCACGCGCTTCCCCGCGAAACGGGAGCCCAAACAAAACTTTAAACGGACCCACCGAGCTGGGGACGGCTTTTTCCGGGAAGATAACCGCGCACACCGCTGCCCCCCGTGCCAACTTGAATTTAGAAACCGTCCCCAGCGAAATCCCACGTTCGGGCGCAAAACTGCACGTTTGGAGCCACATTTTGTCTGAAGCTGGAAACCTGCATTCAAAGCTGGGAAAAGGTGCTCATTGACAGGCATCTCCACTTCGGGACCTCGTAGCACCTTCACCCGGGTGGCGTTGGAAAGGTCTGGGCGAGGGGCACACGGGGAGGTCAGGCTCGCCACGCGCACGCGCTTCCCCGCGAAACGGGAGCCCAAACAAAACTTTAAACGGACCCACCGAATTGGGGATCATCAATCCTGGGAAAATAACCACACACACCGCTGCCCCCCGTGCCAACTTGAATTTAGAAACCGTCCCCAGCGAAATCCCACGTTCGGGCGCAAAACTGCACGTTTGGAGCCACATTTTGTCTGAAGCTGGAAACCTGCATTCAAAGCTGGGAAAAGGTGCTCATTGACAGGCATCTCCACTTCGGGACCTCGTAGCACCTTCACCCGGGTGGCGTTGGAAAGGTCTGGGCGAGGGGCACACGGGGAGGTCAGGCTCGCCACGCGCACGCGCTTCCCCGCGAAACGGGAGCCCAAACAAAACTTTAAACGGACCCACCGAGCTGGGGACGGCTTTTTCCGGGAAGATAACCGCGCACACCGCTGCCCCCCGTGCCAACTTGAATTTAGAAACCGTCCCCAGCGAAATCCCACGTTCGGGCGCAAAACTGCACGTTTGGAGCCACATTTTGTCTGAAGCTGGAAACGTGCATTCAAAGCTGGGAAAAGGTGCTCATTGACAGGCATCTCCACTTCGGGACCTCGTAGCACCTTCACCCGGGTGGCGTTGGAAAGGTCTGGGCGAGGGGCACACGGGGAGGTCAGGCTCGCCACGCGCACGCGCTTCCCCGCGAAACGGGAGCCCAAACAAAACTTTAAACGGACCCACCGAATTGGGGATCATCAATCCTGGGAAAATAACCACACACACCGCTGCCCCCCGTGCCAACTTGAATTTAGAAACCGTCCCCAGCGAAATCCCACGTTCGGGCGCAAAACTGCACGTTTGGAGCCACATTTTGTCTGAAGCTGGAAACGTGCATTCAAAGCTGGGAAAAGGTGCTCATTGACAGGCATCTCCACTTCGGGACCTCGTAGCACCTTCACCCGGGTGGCGTTGGAAAGGTCTGGGCGAGGGGGACACGGGGAGGTCAGGCTCGCCACGCGCACGCGCTTCCCCGCGAAACGGGAGCCCAAACAAAACTTTAAACGGACCCACCGAATTGGGGATCATCAATCCTGGGAAAATAACCACACACACCGCTGCCCCCCGTGCCAACTTGAATTTAGAAACCGTCCCCAGCGAAATCCCACGTTCGGGCGCAAAACTGCACGTTTGGAGCCACATTTTGTCTGAAGCTGGAAACGTGCATTCAAAGCTGGGAAAAGGTGCTCATTGACAGGCATCTCCACTTCGGGACCTCGTAGCACCTTCACCCGGGTGGCGTTGGAAAGGTCTGGGCGAGGGGCACACGGGGAGGTCAGGCTCGCCACGCGCACGCGCTTCCCCGCGAAACGGGAGCCCAAACAAAACTTTAAACGGACCCACCGAATTGGGGATCATCAATCCTGGGAAAATAACCACGCACACCGCTGCCCCCCGTGCCAACTTGAATTTAGAAACCGTCCCCAGCGAAATCCCACGTTCGGGCGCAAAACTGCACGTTTGGAGCCACATTTTGTCTGAAGCTGGAAACGTGCATTCAAAGCTGGGAAAAGGTGCTCATTGACAGGCATCTCCACTTCGGGACCTCGTAGCACCTTCACCCGGGTGGCGTTGGAAAGGTCTGGGCGAGGGGGACACGGGGAGGTCAGGCTCGCCACGCGCACGCGCTTCCCCGCGAAACGGGAGCCCAAACAAAACTTTAAACGGACCCACCGAATTGGGGATCATCAATCCTGGGAAAATAACCACACACACCGCTGCCCCCCGTGCCAACTTGAATTTAGAAACCGTCCCCAGCGAAATCCCACGTTCGGGCGCAAAACTGCACGTTTGGAGCCACATTTTGTCTGAAGCTGGAAACCTGCATTCAAAGCTGGGAAAAGGTGCTCATTGACAGGCATCTCCACTTCGGGACCTCGTAGCACCTTCACCCGGGTGGCGTTGGAAAGGTCTGGGCGAGGGGCACACGGGGAGGTCAGGCTCGCCACGCGCACGCGCTTCCCCGCGAAACGGGAGCCCAAACAAAACTTTAAACGGACCCACCGAGCTGGGGACGGCTTTTTCCGGGAAGATAACCGCGCACACCGCTGCCCCCCGTGCCAACTTGAATTTAGAAACCGTCCCCAGCGAAATCCCACGTTCGGGCGCAAAACTGCACGTTTGGAGCCACATTTTGTCTGAAGCTGGAAACGTGCATTCAAAGCTGGGAAAAGGTGCTCATTGACAGGCATCTCCACTTCGGGACCTCGTAGCACCTTCACCCGGGTGGCGTTGGAAAGGTCTGGGCGAGGGGGACACGGGGAGGTCAGGCTCGCCACGCGCACGCGCTTCCCCGCGAAACGGGAGCCCAAACAAAACTTTAAACGGACCCACCGAATTGGGGATCATCAATCCTGGGAAAATAACCACACACACCGCTGCCCCCCGTGCCAACTTGAATTTAGAAACCGTCCCCAGCGAAATCCCACGTTCGGGCGCAAAACTGCACGTTTGGAGCCACATTTTGTCTGAAGCTGGAAACCTGCATTCAAAGCTGGGAAAAGGTGCTCATTGACAGGCATCTCCACTTCGGGACCTCGTAGCACCTTCACCCGGGTGGCGTTGGAAAGGTCTGGGCGAGGGGCACACGGGGAGGTCAGGCTCGCCACGCGCACGCGCTTCCCCGCGAAACGGGAGCCCAAACAAAACTTTAAACGGACCCACCGAGCTGGGGACGGCTTTTTCCGGGAAGATAACCGCGCACACCGCTGCCCCCCGTGCCAACTTGAATTTAGAAACCGTCCCCAGCGAAATCCCACGTTCGGGCGCAAAACTGCACGTTTGGAGCCACATTTTGTCTGAAGCTGGAAACGTGCATTCAAAGCTGGGAAAAGGTGCTCATTGACAGGCATCTCCACTTCGGGACCTCGTAGCACCTTCACCCGGGTGGCGTTGGAAAGGTCTGGGCGAGGGGGACACGGGGAGGTCAGGCTCGCCACGCGCACGCGCTTCCCCGCGAAACGGGAGCCCAAACAAAACTTTAAACGGACCCACCGAATTGGGGATCATCAATCCTGGGAAAATAACCACACACACCGCTGCCCCCCGTGCCAACTTGAATTTAGAAACCGTCCCCAGCGAAATCCCACGTTCGGGCGCAAAACTGCACGTTTGGAGCCACATTTTGTCTGAAGCTGGAAACCTGCATTCAAAGCTGGGAAAAGGTGCTCATTGACAGGCATCTCCACTTCGGGACCTCGTAGCACCTTCACCCGGGTGGCGTTGGAAAGGTCTGGGCGAGGGGCACACGGGGAGGTCAGGCTCGCCACGCGCACGCGCTTCCCCGCGAAACGGGAGCCCAAACAAAACTTTAAACGGACCCACCGAGCTGGGGACGGCTTTTTCCGGGAAGATAACCGCGCACACCGCTGCCCCCCGTGCCAACTTGAATTTAGAAACCGTCCCCAGCGAAATCCCACGTTCGGGCGAATAACTGTGAATTTTAAGCCCCCGTTTCTCTCAAGCTGGAAACGTGCATTCAAAGCTGGGAACAAGGGCTTCATGTACAGGCATCCCCACTTAGGAACCTCGTAGCACCTTCACCCAGGGCTCGTTGGATAGGTATGCCCGAGGGGAACACGGGCACATCGAGACCCGCGGCCGCACGCGCATTTCCCCGACGCTGCGAGCGAAACAACATTTCAAACACGCCTACCGAAATGGGGACACTTTTTTCGGGGAAAATAACCGCACACACCGCTGCCCCTTGCCCTCACTTGAAGAACAAAACCATCCCCAGCAAAATCACACTTTCGGGCGCCAAACGGTGCATTTCACACCCACAAAATACTCAACAAGTCAAACACACTCTCACACTGCAAAATTTGGGAGCCCCGGGGAACAACACTACACTCTTGGCCTCCCCGGGGAACAGCACTCCCAGGGCGGCAAGCACACCTCCGGGGAGGACCCCCCTGCACTACCTGATCACCGTGGGGCCCTGTGCACCCACTCTTAAGCACCCCCCCTGTGTTAAAACCAAAATAACCCCACTTTAAGAAGTACGTGCCCCTGGGCATCCCCTGCTTACAGTGCCCGTGCCCCTGGGCATCCCCTGTTTACAGTGCCCGTGCCCCTGGGCATCCTCCCATTGACTCCCACTCAAAATGGACTTAGGTTTTGGAGGCTAAAGTGCCTGTGATGCAGTGCCCCTGGGCATCCTCCCATTGAC
>NC_085021.1:1043100-1053100 GCF_963692335.1 Osmerus eperlanus
TGGGAAAATAACCACGCACACCGCTGCCCCCCGTGCCAACTTGAATTTAGAAACCGTCCCCAGCGAAATCCCACGTTCGGGCGCAAAACTGCACGTTTGGAGCCACATTTTGTCTGAAGCTGGAAACGTGCATTCAAAGCTGGGAAAAGGTGCTCATTGACAGGCATCTCCACTTCGGGACCTCGTAGCACCTTCACCCGGGTGGCGTTGGAAAGGTCTGGGCGAGGGGGACACGGGGAGGTCAGGCTCGCCACGCGCACGCGCTTCCCCGCGAAACGGGAGCCCAAACAAAACTTTAAACGGACCCACCGAATTGGGGATCATCAATCCTGGGAAAATAACCACACACACCGCTGCCCCCCGTGCCAACTTGAATTTAGAAACCGTCCCCAGCGAAATCCCACGTTCGGGCGCAAAACTGCACGTTTGGAGCCACATTTTGTCTGAAGCTGGAAACGTGCATTCAAAGCTGGGAAAAGGTGCTCATTGACAGGCATCTCCACTTCGGGACCTCGTAGCACCTTCACCCGGGTGGCGTTGGAAAGGTCTGGGCGAGGGGCACACGGGGAGGTCAGGCTCGCCACGCGCACGCGCTTCCCCGCGAAACGGGAGCCCAAACAAAACTTTAAACGGACCCACCGAATTGGGGATCATCAATCCTGGGAAAATAACCACGCACACCGCTGCCCCCCGTGCCAACTTGAATTTAGAAACCGTCCCCAGCGAAATCCCACGTTCGGGCGCAAAACTGCACGTTTGGAGCCACATTTTGTCTGAAGCTGGAAACGTGCATTCAAAGCTGGGAAAAGGTGCTCATTGACAGGCATCTCCACTTCGGGACCTCGTAGCACCTTCACCCGGGTGGCGTTGGAAAGGTCTGGGCGAGGGGGACACGGGGAGGTCAGGCTCGCCACGCGCACGCGCTTCCCCGCGAAACGGGAGCCCAAACAAAACTTTAAACGGACCCACCGAATTGGGGATCATCAATCCTGGGAAAATAACCACACACACCGCTGCCCCCCGTGCCAACTTGAATTTAGAAACCGTCCCCAGCGAAATCCCACGTTCGGGCGCAAAACTGCACGTTTGGAGCCACATTTTGTCTGAAGCTGGAAACCTGCATTCAAAGCTGGGAAAAGGTGCTCATTGACAGGCATCTCCACTTCGGGACCTCGTAGCACCTTCACCCGGGTGGCGTTGGAAAGGTCTGGGCGAGGGGCACACGGGGAGGTCAGGCTCGCCACGCGCACGCGCTTCCCCGCGAAACGGGAGCCCAAACAAAACTTTAAACGGACCCACCGAGCTGGGGACGGCTTTTTCCGGGAAGATAACCGCGCACACCGCTGCCCCCCGTGCCAACTTGAATTTAGAAACCGTCCCCAGCGAAATCCCACGTTCGGGCGCAAAACTGCACGTTTGGAGCCACATTTTGTCTGAAGCTGGAAACCTGCATTCAAAGCTGGGAAAAGGTGCTCATTGACAGGCATCTCCACTTCGGGACCTCGTAGCACCTTCACCCGGGTGGCGTTGGAAAGGTCTGGGCGAGGGGCACACGGGGAGGTCAGGCTCGCCACGCGCACGCGCTTCCCCGCGAAACGGGAGCCCAAACAAAACTTTAAACGGACCCACCGAATTGGGGATCATCAATCCTGGGAAAATAACCACACACACCGCTGCCCCCCGTGCCAACTTGAATTTAGAAACCGTCCCCAGCGAAATCCCACGTTCGGGCGCAAAACTGCACGTTTGGAGCCACATTTTGTCTGAAGCTGGAAACCTGCATTCAAAGCTGGGAAAAGGTGCTCATTGACAGGCATCTCCACTTCGGGACCTCGTAGCACCTTCACCCGGGTGGCGTTGGAAAGGTCTGGGCGAGGGGCACACGGGGAGGTCAGGCTCGCCACGCGCACGCGCTTCCCCGCGAAACGGGAGCCCAAACAAAACTTTAAACGGACCCACCGAGCTGGGGACGGCTTTTTCCGGGAAGATAACCGCGCACACCGCTGCCCCCCGTGCCAACTTGAATTTAGAAACCGTCCCCAGCGAAATCCCACGTTCGGGCGCAAAACTGCACGTTTGGAGCCACATTTTGTCTGAAGCTGGAAACGTGCATTCAAAGCTGGGAAAAGGTGCTCATTGACAGGCATCTCCACTTCGGGACCTCGTAGCACCTTCACCCGGGTGGCGTTGGAAAGGTCTGGGCGAGGGGCACACGGGGAGGTCAGGCTCGCCACGCGCACGCGCTTCCCCGCGAAACGGGAGCCCAAACAAAACTTTAAACGGACCCACCGAATTGGGGATCATCAATCCTGGGAAAATAACCACACACACCGCTGCCCCCCGTGCCAACTTGAATTTAGAAACCGTCCCCAGCGAAATCCCACGTTCGGGCGCAAAACTGCACGTTTGGAGCCACATTTTGTCTGAAGCTGGAAACGTGCATTCAAAGCTGGGAAAAGGTGCTCATTGACAGGCATCTCCACTTCGGGACCTCGTAGCACCTTCACCCGGGTGGCGTTGGAAAGGTCTGGGCGAGGGGGACACGGGGAGGTCAGGCTCGCCACGCGCACGCGCTTCCCCGCGAAACGGGAGCCCAAACAAAACTTTAAACGGACCCACCGAATTGGGGATCATCAATCCTGGGAAAATAACCACACACACCGCTGCCCCCCGTGCCAACTTGAATTTAGAAACCGTCCCCAGCGAAATCCCACGTTCGGGCGCAAAACTGCACGTTTGGAGCCACATTTTGTCTGAAGCTGGAAACGTGCATTCAAAGCTGGGAAAAGGTGCTCATTGACAGGCATCTCCACTTCGGGACCTCGTAGCACCTTCACCCGGGTGGCGTTGGAAAGGTCTGGGCGAGGGGCACACGGGGAGGTCAGGCTCGCCACGCGCACGCGCTTCCCCGCGAAACGGGAGCCCAAACAAAACTTTAAACGGACCCACCGAATTGGGGATCATCAATCCTGGGAAAATAACCACGCACACCGCTGCCCCCCGTGCCAACTTGAATTTAGAAACCGTCCCCAGCGAAATCCCACGTTCGGGCGCAAAACTGCACGTTTGGAGCCACATTTTGTCTGAAGCTGGAAACGTGCATTCAAAGCTGGGAAAAGGTGCTCATTGACAGGCATCTCCACTTCGGGACCTCGTAGCACCTTCACCCGGGTGGCGTTGGAAAGGTCTGGGCGAGGGGGACACGGGGAGGTCAGGCTCGCCACGCGCACGCGCTTCCCCGCGAAACGGGAGCCCAAACAAAACTTTAAACGGACCCACCGAATTGGGGATCATCAATCCTGGGAAAATAACCACACACACCGCTGCCCCCCGTGCCAACTTGAATTTAGAAACCGTCCCCAGCGAAATCCCACGTTCGGGCGCAAAACTGCACGTTTGGAGCCACATTTTGTCTGAAGCTGGAAACGTGCATTCAAAGCTGGGAAAAGGTGCTCATTGACAGGCATCTCCACTTCGGGACCTCGTAGCACCTTCACCCGGGTGGCGTTGGAAAGGTCTGGGCGAGGGGGACACGGGGAGGTCAGGCTCGCCACGCGCACGCGCTTCCCCGCGAAACGGGAGCCCAAACAAAACTTTAAACGGACCCACCGAATTGGGGATCATCAATCCTGGGAAAATAACCACACACACCGCTGCCCCCCGTGCCAACTTGAATTTAGAAACCGTCCCCAGCGAAATCCCACGTTCGGGCGCAAAACTGCACGTTTGGAGCCACATTTTGTCTGAAGCTGGAAACCTGCATTCAAAGCTGGGAAAAGGTGCTCATTGACAGGCATCTCCACTTCGGGACCTCGTAGCACCTTCACCCGGGTGGCGTTGGAAAGGTCTGGGCGAGGGGGACACGGGGAGGTCAGGCTCGCCACGCGCACGCGCTTCCCCGCGAAACGGGAGCCCAAACAAAACTTTAAACGGACCCACCGAATTGGGGATCATCAATCCTGGGAAAATAACCACACACACCGCTGCCCCCCGTGCCAACTTGAATTTAGAAACCGTCCCCAGCGAAATCCCACGTTCGGGCGCAAAACTGCACGTTTGGAGCCACATTTTGTCTGAAGCTGGAAACCTGCATTCAAAGCTGGGAAAAGGTGCTCATTGACAGGCATCTCCACTTCGGGACCTCGTAGCACCTTCACCCGGGTGGCGTTGGAAAGGTCTGGGCGAGGGGCACACGGGGAGGTCAGGCTCGCCACGCGCACGCGCTTCCCCGCGAAACGGGAGCCCAAACAAAACTTTAAACGGACCCACCGAGCTGGGGACGGCTTTTTCCGGGAAGATAACCGCGCACACCGCTGCCCCCCGTGCCAACTTGAATTTAGAAACCGTCCCCAGCGAAATCCCACGTTCGGGCGAATAACTGTGAATTTTAAGCCCCCGTTTCTCTCAAGCTGGAAACCTGCATTCAAAGCTGGGAAAAGGTGCTCATTGACAGGCATCTCCACTTCGGGACCTCGTAGCACCTTCACCCGGGTGGCGTTGGAAAGGTCTGGGCGAGGGGCACACGGGGAGGTCAGGCTCGCCACGCGCACGCGCTTCCCCGCGAAACGGGAGCCCAAACAAAACTTTAAACGGACCCACCGAATTGGGGATCATCAATCCTGGGAAAATAACCACGCACACCGCTGCCCCCCGTGCCAACTTGAATTTAGAAACCGTCCCCAGCGAAATCCCACGTTCGGGCGCAAAACTGCACGTTTGGAGCCACATTTTGTCTGAAGCTGGAAACGTGCATTCAAAGCTGGGAAAAGGTGCTCATTGACAGGCATCTCCACTTCGGGACCTCGTAGCACCTTCACCCGGGTGGCGTTGGAAAGGTCTGGGCGAGGGGGACACGGGGAGGTCAGGCTCGCCACGCGCACGCGCTTCCCCGCGAAACGGGAGCCCAAACAAAACTTTAAACGGACCCACCGAATTGGGGATCATCAATCCTGGGAAAATAACCACACACACCGCTGCCCCCCGTGCCAACTTGAATTTAGAAACCGTCCCCAGCGAAATCCCACGTTCGGGCGCAAAACTGCACGTTTGGAGCCACATTTTGTCTGAAGCTGGAAACCTGCATTCAAAGCTGGGAAAAGGTGCTCATTGACAGGCATCTCCACTTCGGGACCTCGTAGCACCTTCACCCGGGTGGCGTTGGAAAGGTCTGGGCGAGGGGCACACGGGGAGGTCAGGCTCGCCACGCGCACGCGCTTCCCCGCGAAACGGGAGCCCAAACAAAACTTTAAACGGACCCACCGAGCTGGGGACGGCTTTTTCCGGGAAGATAACCGCGCACACCGCTGCCCCCCGTGCCAACTTGAATTTAGAAACCGTCCCCAGCGAAATCCCACGTTCGGGCGCAAAACTGCACGTTTGGAGCCACATTTTGTCTGAAGCTGGAAACGTGCATTCAAAGCTGGGAAAAGGTGCTCATTGACAGGCATCTCCACTTCGGGACCTCGTAGCACCTTCACCCGGGTGGCGTTGGAAAGGTCTGGGCGAGGGGGACACGGGGAGGTCAGGCTCGCCACGCGCACGCGCTTCCCCGCGAAACGGGAGCCCAAACAAAACTTTAAACGGACCCACCGAATTGGGGATCATCAATCCTGGGAAAATAACCACACACACCGCTGCCCCCCGTGCCAACTTGAATTTAGAAACCGTCCCCAGCGAAATCCCACGTTCGGGCGCAAAACTGCACGTTTGGAGCCACATTTTGTCTGAAGCTGGAAACGTGCATTCAAAGCTGGGAAAAGGTGCTCATTGACAGGCATCTCCACTTCGGGACCTCGTAGCACCTTCACCCGGGTGGCGTTGGAAAGGTCTGGGCGAGGGGCACACGGGGAGGTCAGGCTCGCCACGCGCACGCGCTTCCCCGCGAAACGGGAGCCCAAACAAAACTTTAAACGGACCCACCGAATTGGGGATCATCAATCCTGGGAAAATAACCACGCACACCGCTGCCCCCCGTGCCAACTTGAATTTAGAAACCGTCCCCAGCGAAATCCCACGTTCGGGCGCAAAACTGCACGTTTGGAGCCACATTTTGTCTGAAGCTGGAAACGTGCATTCAAAGCTGGGAAAAGGTGCTCATTGACAGGCATCTCCACTTCGGGACCTCGTAGCACCTTCACCCGGGTGGCGTTGGAAAGGTCTGGGCGAGGGGGACACGGGGAGGTCAGGCTCGCCACGCGCACGCGCTTCCCCGCGAAACGGGAGCCCAAACAAAACTTTAAACGGACCCACCGAATTGGGGATCATCAATCCTGGGAAAATAACCACACACACCGCTGCCCCCCGTGCCAACTTGAATTTAGAAACCGTCCCCAGCGAAATCCCACGTTCGGGCGCAAAACTGCACGTTTGGAGCCACATTTTGTCTGAAGCTGGAAACGTGCATTCAAAGCTGGGAAAAGGTGCTCATTGACAGGCATCTCCACTTCGGGACCTCGTAGCACCTTCACCCGGGTGGCGTTGGAAAGGTCTGGGCGAGGGGGACACGGGGAGGTCAGGCTCGCCACGCGCACGCGCTTCCCCGCGAAACGGGAGCCCAAACAAAACTTTAAACGGACCCACCGAATTGGGGATCATCAATCCTGGGAAAATAACCACACACACCGCTGCCCCCCGTGCCAACTTGAATTTAGAAACCGTCCCCAGCGAAATCCCACGTTCGGGCGCAAAACTGCACGTTTGGAGCCACATTTTGTCTGAAGCTGGAAACCTGCATTCAAAGCTGGGAAAAGGTGCTCATTGACAGGCATCTCCACTTCGGGACCTCGTAGCACCTTCACCCGGGTGGCGTTGGAAAGGTCTGGGCGAGGGGGACACGGGGAGGTCAGGCTCGCCACGCGCACGCGCTTCCCCGCGAAACGGGAGCCCAAACAAAACTTTAAACGGACCCACCGAATTGGGGATCATCAATCCTGGGAAAATAACCACACACACCGCTGCCCCCCGTGCCAACTTGAATTTAGAAACCGTCCCCAGCGAAATCCCACGTTCGGGCGCAAAACTGCACGTTTGGAGCCACATTTTGTCTGAAGCTGGAAACCTGCATTCAAAGCTGGGAAAAGGTGCTCATTGACAGGCATCTCCACTTCGGGACCTCGTAGCACCTTCACCCGGGTGGCGTTGGAAAGGTCTGGGCGAGGGGCACACGGGGAGGTCAGGCTCGCCACGCGCACGCGCTTCCCCGCGAAACGGGAGCCCAAACAAAACTTTAAACGGACCCACCGAATTGGGGATCATCAATCCTGGGAAAATAACCACACACACCGCTGCCCCCCGTGCCAACTTGAATTTAGAAACCGTCCCCAGCGAAATCCCACGTTCGGGCGCAAAACTGCACGTTTGGAGCCACATTTTGTCTGAAGCTGGAAACCTGCATTCAAAGCTGGGAAAAGGTGCTCATTGACAGGCATCTCCACTTCGGGACCTCGTAGCACCTTCACCCGGGTGGCGTTGGAAAGGTCTGGGCGAGGGGCACACGGGGAGGTCAGGCTCGCCACGCGCACGCGCTTCCCCGCGAAACGGGAGCCCAAACAAAACTTTAAACGGACCCACCGAGCTGGGGACGGCTTTTTCCGGGAAGATAACCGCGCACACCGCTGCCCCCCGTGCCAACTTGAATTTAGAAACCGTCCCCAGCGAAATCCCACGTTCGGGCGCAAAACTGCACGTTTGGAGCCACATTTTGTCTGAAGCTGGAAACGTGCATTCAAAGCTGGGAAAAGGTGCTCATTGACAGGCATCTCCACTTCGGGACCTCGTAGCACCTTCACCCGGGTGGCGTTGGAAAGGTCTGGGCGAGGGGCACACGGGGAGGTCAGGCTCGCCACGCGCACGCGCTTCCCCGCGAAACGGGAGCCCAAACAAAACTTTAAACGGACCCACCGAATTGGGGATCATCAATCCTGGGAAAATAACCACACACACCGCTGCCCCCCGTGCCAACTTGAATTTAGAAACCGTCCCCAGCGAAATCCCACGTTCGGGCGCAAAACTGCACGTTTGGAGCCACATTTTGTCTGAAGCTGGAAACCTGCATTCAAAGCTGGGAAAAGGTGCTCATTGACAGGCATCTCCACTTCGGGACCTCGTAGCACCTTCACCCGGGTGGCGTTGGAAAGGTCTGGGCGAGGGGCACACGGGGAGGTCAGGCTCGCCACGCGCACGCGCTTCCCCGCGAAACGGGAGCCCAAACAAAACTTTAAACGGACCCACCGAGCTGGGGACGGCTTTTTCCGGGAAGATAACCGCGCACACCGCTGCCCCCCGTGCCAACTTGAATTTAGAAACCGTCCCCAGCGAAATCCCACGTTCGGGCGCAAAACTGCACGTTTGGAGCCACATTTTGTCTGAAGCTGGAAACCTGCATTCAAAGCTGGGAAAAGGTGCTCATTGACAGGCATCTCCACTTCGGGACCTCGTAGCACCTTCACCCGGGTGGCGTTGGAAAGGTCTGGGCGAGGGGCACACGGGGAGGTCAGGCTCGCCACGCGCACGCGCTTCCCCGCGAAACGGGAGCCCAAACAAAACTTTAAACGGACCCACCGAGCTGGGGACGGCTTTTTCCGGGAAGATAACCGCGCACACCGCTGCCCCCCGTGCCAACTTGAATTTAGAAACCGTCCCCAGCGAAATCCCACGTTCGGGCGCAAAACTGCACGTTTGGAGCCACATTTTGTCTGAAGCTGGAAACGTGCATTCAAAGCTGGGAAAAGGTGCTCATTGACAGGCATCTCCACTTCGGGACCTCGTAGCACCTTCACCCGGGTGGCGTTGGAAAGGTCTGGGCGAGGGGGACACGGGGAGGTCAGGCTCGCCACGCGCACGCGCTTCCCCGCGAAACGGGAGCCCAAACAAAACTTTAAACGGACCCACCGAATTGGGGATCATCAATCCTGGGAAAATAACCACACACACCGCTGCCCCCCGTGCCAACTTGAATTTAGAAACCGTCCCCAGCGAAATCCCACGTTCGGGCGCAAAACTGCACGTTTGGAGCCACATTTTGTCTGAAGCTGGAAACCTGCATTCAAAGCTGGGAAAAGGTGCTCATTGACAGGCATCTCCACTTCGGGACCTCGTAGCACCTTCACCCGGGTGGCGTTGGAAAGGTCTGGGCGAGGGGCACACGGGGAGGTCAGGCTCGCCACGCGCACGCGCTTCCCCGCGAAACGGGAGCCCAAACAAAACTTTAAACGGACCCACCGAGCTGGGGACGGCTTTTTCCGGGAAGATAACCGCGCACACCGCTGCCCCCCGTGCCAACTTGAATTTAGAAACCGTCCCCAGCGAAATCCCACGTTCGGGCGAATAACTGTGAATTTTAAGCCCCCGTTTCTCTCAAGCTGGAAACGTGCATTCAAAGCTGGGAACAAGGGCTTCATGTACAGGCATCCCCACTTAGGAACCTCGTAGCACCTTCACCCAGGGCTCGTTGGATAGGTATGCCCGAGGGGAACACGGGCACATCGAGACCCGCGGCCGCACGCGCATTTCCCCGACGCTGCGAGCGAAACAACATTTCAAACACGCCTACCGAAATGGGGACACTTTTTTCGGGGAAAATAACCGCACACACCGCTGCCCCTTGCCCTCACTTGAAGAACAAAACCATCCCCAGCAAAATCACACTTTCGGGCGCCAAACGGTGCATTTCACACCCACAAAATACTCAACAAGTCAAACACACTCTCACACTGCAAAATTTGGGAGCCCCGGGGAACAACACTACACTCTTGGCCTCCCCGGGGAACAGCACTCCCAGGGCGGCAAGCACACCTCCGGGGAGGACCCCCCTGCACTACCTGATCACCGTGGGGCCCTGTGCACCCACTCTTAAGCACCCCCCCTGTGTTAAAACCAAAATAACCCCACTTTAAGAAGTACGTGCCCCTGGGCATCCCCTGCTTACAGTGCCCGTGCCCCTGGGCATCCCCTGTTTACAGTGCCCGTGCCCCTGGGCATCCTCCCATTGACTCCCACTCAA
>NC_085021.1:1063100-1065600 GCF_963692335.1 Osmerus eperlanus
TTCCCCGCGAAACGGGAGCCCAAACAAAACTTTAAACGGACCCACCGAATTGGGGATCATCAATCCTGGGAAAATAACCACGCACACCGCTGCCCCCCGTGCCAACTTGAATTTAGAAACCGTCCCCAGCGAAATCCCACGTTCGGGCGCAAAACTGCACGTTTGGAGCCACATTTTGTCTGAAGCTGGAAACGTGCATTCAAAGCTGGGAAAAGGTGCTCATTGACAGGCATCTCCACTTCGGGACCTCGTAGCACCTTCACCCGGGTGGCGTTGGAAAGGTCTGGGCGAGGGGGACACGGGGAGGTCAGGCTCGCCACGCGCACGCGCTTCCCCGCGAAACGGGAGCCCAAACAAAACTTTAAACGGACCCACCGAATTGGGGATCATCAATCCTGGGAAAATAACCACACACACCGCTGCCCCCCGTGCCAACTTGAATTTAGAAACCGTCCCCAGCGAAATCCCACGTTCGGGCGCAAAACTGCACGTTTGGAGCCACATTTTGTCTGAAGCTGGAAACCTGCATTCAAAGCTGGGAAAAGGTGCTCATTGACAGGCATCTCCACTTCGGGACCTCGTAGCACCTTCACCCGGGTGGCGTTGGAAAGGTCTGGGCGAGGGGCACACGGGGAGGTCAGGCTCGCCACGCGCACGCGCTTCCCCGCGAAACGGGAGCCCAAACAAAACTTTAAACGGACCCACCGAATTGGGGATCATCAATCCTGGGAAAATAACCACGCACACCGCTGCCCCCCGTGCCAACTTGAATTTAGAAACCGTCCCCAGCGAAATCCCACGTTCGGAGCGCAAAACTGCACGTTTGGAGCCACATTTTGTCTGAAGCTGGAAACGTGCATTCAAAGCTGGGAAAAGGTGCTCATTGACAGGCATCTCCACTTCGGGACCTCGTAGCACCTTCACCCGGGTGGCGTTGGAAAGGTCTGGGCGAGGGGGACACGGGGAGGTCAGGCTCGCCACGCGCACGCGCTTCCCCGCGAAACGGGAGCCCAAACAAAACTTTAAACGGACCCACCGAATTGGGGATCATCAATCCTGGGAAAATAACCACACACACCGCTGCCCCCCGTGCCAACTTGAATTTAGAAACCGTCCCCAGCGAAATCCCACGTTCGGGCGCAAAACTGCACGTTTGGAGCCACATTTTGTCTGAAGCTGGAAACCTGCATTCAAAGCTGGGAAAAGGTGCTCATTGACAGGCATCTCCACTTCGGGACCTCGTAGCACCTTCACCCGGGTGGCGTTGGAAAGGTCTGGGCGAGGGGCACACGGGGAGGTCAGGCTCGCCACGCGCACGCGCTTCCCCGCGAAACGGGAGCCCAAACAAAACTTTAAACGGACCCACCGAGCTGGGGACGGCTTTTTCCGGGAAGATAACCGCGCACACCGCTGCCCCCCGTGCCAACTTGAATTTAGAAACCGTCCCCAGCGAAATCCCACGTTCGGGCGCAAAACTGCACGTTTGGAGCCACATTTTGTCTGAAGCTGGAAACCTGCATTCAAAGCTGGGAAAAGGTGCTCATTGACAGGCATCTCCACTTCGGGACCTCGTAGCACCTTCACCCGGGTGGCGTTGGAAAGGTCTGGGCGAGGGGCACACGGGGAGGTCAGGCTCGCCACGCGCACGCGCTTCCCCGCGAAACGGGAGCCCAAACAAAACTTTAAACGGACCCACCGAATTGGGGATCATCAATCCTGGGAAAATAACCACACACACCGCTGCCCCCCGTGCCAACTTGAATTTAGAAACCGTCCCCAGCGAAATCCCACGTTCGGGCGCAAAACTGCACGTTTGGAGCCACATTTTGTCTGAAGCTGGAAACCTGCATTCAAAGCTGGGAAAAGGTGCTCATTGACAGGCATCTCCACTTCGGGACCTCGTAGCACCTTCACCCGGGTGGCGTTGGAAAGGTCTGGGCGAGGGGCACACGGGGAGGTCAGGCTCGCCACGCGCACGCGCTTCCCCGCGAAACGGGAGCCCAAACAAAACTTTAAACGGACCCACCGAGCTGGGGACGGCTTTTTCCGGGAAGATAACCGCGCACACCGCTGCCCCCCGTGCCAACTTGAATTTAGAAACCGTCCCCAGCGAAATCCCACGTTCGGGCGCAAAACTGCACGTTTGGAGCCACATTTTGTCTGAAGCTGGAAACCTGCATTCAAAGCTGGGAAAAGGTGCTCATTGACAGGCATCTCCACTTCGGGACCTCGTAGCACCTTCACCCGGGTGGCGTTGGAAAGGTCTGGGCGAGGGGCACACGGGGAGGTCAGGCTCGCCACGCGCACGCGCTTCCCCGCGAAACGGGAGCCCAAACAAAACTTTAAACGGACCCACCGAGCTGGGGACGGCTTTTTCCGGGAAGATAACCGCGCACACCGCTGCCCCCCGTGCCAACTTGAATTTAGAAACCGTCCCCAGCGAAATCCCACGTTCGGGCGAATAACTGTGAATTTTAAGCCCCCGTTTCTCTCAAGCTGG
>NC_085021.1:1173844-1176344 GCF_963692335.1 Osmerus eperlanus
AAAAAACAACTCTCACGTGTGTGCCCCACTCTAAAGCAGTGTATAAAACTATCCCCAGCGAAATCAGAGCTACACAACGAAAACGGGAAGCCAAACAAAACTTTAAACAGAGCTACCGAATTGGATATCATCAATCCTGGGAAAATAACCACACACACCGCTGCCCCCCGTGCCAACTTGAATTTAGAAACCGTCCCCAGCGAAATCCCACGTTCGGGCGCAAAACTGCACGTTTGGAGCCACATTTTGTCTGAAGCTGGAAACCTGCATTCAAAGCTGGGAAAAGGTGCTCATTGACAGGCATCTCCACTTCGGGACCTCGTAGCACCTTCACCCGGGTGGCGTTGGAAAGGTCTGGGCGAGGGGGACACGGGGAGGTCAGGCTCGCCACGCGCACGCGCTTCCCCGCGAAACGGGAGCCCAAACAAAACTTTAAACGGACCCACCGAATTGGGGATCATCAATCCTGGGAAAATAACCACACACACCGCTGCCCCCCGTGCCAACTTGAATTTAGAAACCGTCCCCAGCGAAATCCCACGTTCGGGCGCAAAACTGCACGTTTGGAGCCACATTTTGTCTGAAGCTGGAAACCTGCATTCAAAGCTGGGAAAAGGTGCTCATTGACAGGCATCTCCACTTCGGGACCTCGTAGCACCTTCACCCGGGTGGCGTTGGAAAGGTCTGGGCGAGGGGAACACGGGGAGGTCAGGCTCGCCACGCGCACGCGCTTCCTCGCGAAACGGGAGCCCAAACAAAACTTTAAACGGACCCACCGAGCTGGGGACGGCTTTTTCCGGGGAGATAACCGCGCACACCGCTGCCCCCCGTGCCAACTTGAATTTAGAAACCGTCCCCAGCGAAATCCCACGTTCGGGCGCAAAACTGCACGTTTGGAGCCACATTTTGTCTGAAGCTGGAAACCTGCATTCAAAGCTGGGAAAAGGTGCTCATTGACAGGCATCTCCACTTCGGGACCTCGTAGCACCTTCACCCGGGTGGCGTTGGAAAGGTCTGGGCGAGGGGGACACGGGGAGGTCAGGCTCGCCACGCGCACGCGCTTCCCCGCGAAACGGGAGCCCAAACAAAACTTTAAACGGACCCACCGAATTGGGGATCATCAATCCTGGGAAAATAACCACACACACCGCTGCCCCCCGTGCCAACTTGAATTTAGAAACCGTCCCCAGCGAAATCCCACGTTCGGGCGCAAAACTGCACGTTTGGAGCCACATTTTGTCTGAAGCTGGAAACCTGCATTCAAAGCTGGGAAAAGGTGCTCATTGACAGGCATCTCCACTTCGGGACCTCGTAGCACCTTCACCCGGGTGGCGTTGGAAAGGTCTGGGCGAGGGGGACACGGGGAGGTCAGGCTCGCCACGCGCACGCGCTTCCTCGCGAAACGGGAGCCCAAACAAAACTTTAAACGGACCCACCGAATTGGGGATCATCAATCCTGGGAAAATAACCACACACACCGCTGCCCCCCGTGCCAACTTGAATTTAGAAACCGTCCCCAGCGAAATCCCACGTTCGGGCGCAAAACTGCACGTTTGGAGCCACATTTTGTCTGAAGCTGGAAACCTGCATTCAAAGCTGGGAAAAGGTGCTCATTGACAGGCATCTCCACTTCGGGACCTCGTAGCACCTTCACCCGGGTGGCGTTGGAAAGGTCTGGGCGAGGGGGACACGGGGAGGTCAGGCTCGCCACGCGCACGCGCTTCCCCGCGAAACGGGAGCCCAAACAAAACTTTAAACGGACCCACCGAATTGGGGATCATCAATCCTGGGAAAATAACCACACACACCGCTGCCCCCCGTGCCAACTTGAATTTAGAAACCGTCCCCAGCGAAATCCCACGTTCGGGCGCAAAACTGCACGTTTGGAGCCACATTTTGTCTGAAGCTGGAAACCTGCATTCAAAGCTGGGAAAAGGTGCTCATTGACAGGCATCTCCACTTCGGGACCTCGTAGCACCTTCACCCGGGTGGCGTTGGAAAGGTCTGGGCGAGGGGGACACGGGGAGGTCAGGCTCGCCACGCGCACGCGCTTCCCCGCGAAACGGGAGCCCAAACAAAACTTTAAACGGACCCACCGAGCTGGGGATCATCAATCCTGGGAAAATAACCGCGCACACCGCTGCCCCCCGTGCCAACTTGAATTTAGAAACCGTCCCCAGCGAAATCCCACGTTCGGGCGAATAACTGTGAATTTTAAGCCCCCGTTTCTCTCAAGCTGGAAACGTGCATTCAAAGCTGGGAACAAGGGCTTCATGTACAGGCATCCCCACTTAGGAACCTCGTAGCACCTTCACCCAGGGCTCGTTGGATAGGTATGCCCGAGGGGAACACGGGCACATCGAGACCCGCGGCCGCACGCGCATTTCCCCGACGCTGCGAGCGAAACAACATTTCAAACACGCCTACCGAAATGGGGACACTTTTTTCGGGGAAAATAACCGCACACACCGCTGCCCCTTGCCCTCACTTGAAGAACAAA
>NC_085021.1:1218844-1221344 GCF_963692335.1 Osmerus eperlanus
AGCGCCCCCAACCGGCCGTTACGGTATACGGGGGGCCCCCCGGGAAGTGCCGTGGTCGGGGTATGGCTCAGGGACTCGCTGGAGCTTCAGAACGGCCAAAAAAAAAAAATGACCCAAAACACGCCACCTACCGGCCGCTCGCGGGTGCCCGGGGTCGGGGTATGGGTCTAGCCTGTGCCGGGGCTTCAAATATGGAAAAAAAAAAAATTTCAAAAAAAGGGCCCCCATCGGCCCCCCGGGTGGTGCCGGGGTCGGGGGGCATGATTCTGGGGCGCCCCGGAGCCAAGTAGGCGCCTGGAGGAAAGCGAAAAAAAACTTTAACTTTTTTTGACCACCAGGGGTGGGGGGGTCTCGTGCCCCATCGGGTGCCCGCCCCGAGTGCCTCTCATGGCGGATACGTTTTCACCCGCGAGCGGGAGACACATGTGGTGCACATGGTTCATTGGGCTTGTGTGGTATGGGCAAAACCACTGTAAAGTCATACTGCCATTGACTTCCATTCATTTTCCCAGGATGACTTATATACTCTATGGTAGCTGTCTGGTGGACTGGGGGTCGCGACAATGTTACGCTTGTAAATCAGAAGCTGGGAAATGCATTGGGAAGCTGGGAAAACCGTTTTTCGAGCTCATTTTCGGTTCCGCCGAACGGATTTTGATCAAAATAGGCTCATTCGAAAGGTATTAACCGGGGGCACACGGAAAACCGGGACTTATAACGCGCACGTGCGCGTGCGCGAAACCGGAAGCGAAAGAAAACTTCAAACGGAGCTACAACCGTGAACGGAGCTGAAACCGGCGAAAAATTTCAACGCACGCCGTCGCGCCCCACTCCAACTTAAATAACAAAACTGTCCCTATCGAAATCGGTTGGATAAAACGGAAACGGGAAGCGAAAGAAAACGTTAAACGTCTACACCGAAATGGCCATAGTCAGTTCCAATGAAAAAACAACTCTCACGTGTGTGCCCCACTCTAAAGCAGTGTATAAAACTATCCCCAGCGAAATCAGAGCTACACAACGAAAACGGGAAGCCAAACAAAACTTTAAACAGAGCTACCGAATTGGATATCATCAATCCTGGGAAAATAACCACACACACCGCTGCCCCCCGTGCCAACTTGAATTTAGAAACCGTCCCCAGCGAAATCCCACGTTCGGGCGCAAAACTGCACGTTTGGAGCCACATTTTGTCTGAAGCTGGAAACCTGCATTCAAAGCTGGGAAAAGGTGCTCATTGACAGGCATCTCCACTTCGGGACCTCGTAGCACCTTCACCCGGGTGGCGTTGGAAAGGTCTGGGCGAGGGGGACACGGGGAGGTCAGGCTCGCCACGCGCACGCGCTTCCCCGCGAAACGGGAGCCCAAACAAAACTTTAAACGGACCCACCGAATTGGGGATCATCAATCCTGGGAAAATAACCACACACACCGCTGCCCCCCGTGCCAACTTGAATTTAGAAACCGTCCCCAGCGAAATCCCACGTTCGGGCGCAAAACTGCACGTTTGGAGCCACATTTTGTCTGAAGCTGGAAACCTGCATTCAAAGCTGGGAAAAGGTGCTCATTGACAGGCATCTCCACTTCGGGACCTCGTAGCACCTTCACCCGGGTGGCGTTGGAAAGGTCTGGGCGAGGGGGACACGGGGAGGTCAGGCTCGCCACGCGCACGCGCTTCCCCGCGAAACGGGAGCCCAAACAAAACTTTAAACGGACCCACCGAGCTGGGGATCATCAATCCTGGGAAAATAACCGCGCACACCGCTGCCCCCCGTGCCAACTTGAATTTAGAAACCGTCCCCAGCGAAATCCCACGTTCGGGCGAATAACTGTGAATTTTAAGCCCCCGTTTCTCTCAAGCTGGAAACGTGCATTCAAAGCTGGGAACAAGGGCTTCATGTACAGGCATCCCCACTTAGGAACCTCGTAGCACCTTCACCCAGGGCTCGTTGGATAGGTATGCCCGAGGGGAACACGGGCACATCGAGACCCGCGGCCGCACGCGCATTTCCCCGACGCTGCGAGCGAAACAACATTTCAAACACGCCTACCGAAATGGGGACACTTTTTTCGGGGAAAATAACCGCACACACCGCTGCCCCTTGCCCTCACTTGAAGAACAAAACCATCCCCAGCAAAATCACACTTTCGGGCGCCAAACGGTGCATTTCACACCCACAAAATACTCAACAAGTCAAACACACTCTCACACTGCAAAATTTGGGAGCCCCGGGGAACAACACTACACTCTTGGCCTCCCCGGGGAACAGCACTCCCAGGGCGGCAAGCACACCTCCGGGGAGGACCCCCCTGCACTACCTGATCACCGTGGGGCCCTGTGCACCCACTCTTAAGCACCCCCCCTGTGTTAAAACCAAAATAACCCCACTTTAAGAAGTACGTGCCCCTGGGCATCCCCTGCTTACAGTGCCCGTGCCCCTGGGCATCCCCTGTTTACAGTGCCCGTGCCCCTGGGCATCCTCCCATTGACTCCCACTCA
>NC_085021.1:1257180-1267180 GCF_963692335.1 Osmerus eperlanus
GCCGTGGTCGGGGTATGGCTCAGGGACTCGCTGGAGCTTCAGAACGGCCAAAAAAAAAAAATGACCCAAAACACGCCACCTACCGGCCGCTCGCGGGTGCCCGGGGTCGGGGTATGGGTCTAGCCTGTGCCGGGGCTTCAAATATGGAAAAAAAAAAAATTTCAAAAAAAGGGCCCCCATCGGCCCCCCGGGTGGTGCCGGGGTCGGGGGGCATGATTCTGGGGCGCCCCGGAGCCAAGTAGGCGCCTGGAGGAAAGCGAAAAAAAACTTTAACTTTTTTTGACCACCAGGGGTGGGGGGGTCTCGTGCCCCATCGGGTGCCCGCCCCGAGTGCCTCTCATGGCGGATACGTTTTCACCCGCGAGCGGGAGACACATGTGGTGCACATGGTTCATTGGGCTTGTGTGGTATGGGCAAAACCACTGTAAAGTCATACTGCCATTGACTTCCATTCATTTTCCCAGGATGACTTATATACTCTATGGTAGCTGTCTGGTGGACTGGGGGTCGCGACAATGTTACGCTTGTAAATCAGAAGCTGGGAAATGCATTGGGAAGCTGGGAAAACCGTTTTTCGAGCTCATTTTCGGTTCCGCCGAACGGATTTTGATCAAAATAGGCTCATTCGAAAGGTATTAACCGGGGGCACACGGAAAACCGGGACTTATAACGCGCACGTGCGCGTGCGCGAAACCGGAAGCGAAAGAAAACTTCAAACGGAGCTACAACCGTGAACGGAGCTGAAACCGGCGAAAAATTTCAACGCACGCCGTCGCGCCCCACTCCAACTTAAATAACAAAACTGTCCCTATCGAAATCGGTTGGATAAAACGGAAACGGGAAGCGAAAGAAAACGTTAAACGTCTACACCGAAATGGCCATAGTCAGTTCCAATGAAAAAACAACTCTCACGTGTGTGCCCCACTCTAAAGCAGTGTATAAAACTATCCCCAGCGAAATCAGAGCTACACAACGAAAACGGGAAGCCAAACAAAACTTTAAACAGAGCTACCGAATTGGATATCATCAATCCTGGGAAAATAACCACACACACCGCTGCCCCCCGTGCCAACTTGAATTTAGAAACCGTCCCCAGCGAAATCCCACGTTCGGGCGCAAAACTGCACGTTTGGAGCCACATTTTGTCTGAAGCTGGAAACCTGCATTCAAAGCTGGGAAAAGGTGCTCATTGACAGGCATCTCCACTTCGGGACCTCGTAGCACCTTCACCCGGGTGGCGTTGGAAAGGTCTGGGCGAGGGGGACACGGGGAGGTCAGGCTCGCCACGCGCACGCGCTTCCCCGCGAAACGGGAGCCCAAACAAAACTTTAAACGGACCCACCGAATTGGGGATCATCAATCCTGGGAAAATAACCACACACACCGCTGCCCCCCGTGCCAACTTGAATTTAGAAACCGTCCCCAGCGAAATCCCACGTTCGGGCGCAAAACTGCACGTTTGGAGCCACATTTTGTCTGAAGCTGGAAACCTGCATTCAAAGCTGGGAAAAGGTGCTCATTGACAGGCATCTCCACTTCGGGACCTCGTAGCACCTTCACCCGGGTGGCGTTGGAAAGGTCTGGGCGAGGGGAACACGGGGAGGTCAGGCTCGCCACGCGCACGCGCTTCCTCGCGAAACGGAGCCCAAACAAAACTTTAAACGGACCCACCGAGCTGGGGACGGCTTTTTCCGGGGAGATAACCGCGCACACCGCTGCCCCCCGTCCCAACTTGAATTTAGAAACCGTCCCCAGCGAAATCCCACGTTCGGGCGCAAAACTGCACGTTTGGAGCCACATTTTGTCTGAAGCTGGAAACCTGCATTCAAAGCTGGGAAAAGGTGCTCATTGACAGGCATCTCCACTTCGGGACCTCGTAGCACCTTCACCCGGGTGGCGTTGGAAAGGTCTGGGCGAGGGGGACACGGGAGGTCAGGCTCGCCACGCGCACGCGCTTCCCGCGAAACGGGAGCCCAAACAAAACTTTAAACGGACCCACCGAATTGGGGATCATCAATCCTGGGAAAATAACCACACACACCGCTGCCCCCCGTGCCAACTTGAATTTAGAAACCGTCCCCAGCGAAATCCCACGTTCGGGCGCAAAACTGCACGTTTGGAGCCACATTTTGTCTGAAGCTGGAAACCTGCATTCAAAGCTGGGAAAAGGTGCTCATTGACAGGCATCTCCACTTCGGGACCTCGTAGCACCTTCACCCGGGTGGCGTTGGAAAGGTCTGGGCGAGGGGAACACGGGGAGGTCAGGCTCGCCACGCGCACGCGCTTCCTCGCGAAACGGGAGCCCAAACAAAACTTTAAACGGACCCACCGAATTGGGGATCATCAATCCTGGGAAAATAACCACACACACCGCTGCCCCCCGTGCCAACTTGAATTTAGAAACCGTCCCCAGCGAAATCCCACGTTCGGGCGCAAACTGCACGTTTGGAGCCACATTTTGTCTGAAGCTGGAAACCTGCATTCAAAGCTGGGAAAAGGTGCTCATTGACAGGCATCTCCACTTCGGGACCTCGTAGCACCTTCACCCGGGTGGCGTTGGAAAGGTCTGGGCGAGGGGAACACGGGGAGGTCAGGCTCGCCACGCGCACGCGCTTCCTCGCGAAACGGGAGCCCAAACAAAACTTTAAACGGACCCACCGAGCTGGGGACGGCTTTTTCCGGGGAGATAACCGCGCACACCGCTGCCCCCCGTCCCAACTTGAATTTAGAAACCGTCCCCAGCGAAATCCCACGTTCGGGCGCAAAACTGCACGTTTGGAGCCACATTTTGTCTGAAGCTGGAAACCTGCATTCAAAGCTGGGAAAAGGTGCTCATTGACAGGCATCTCCACTTCGGGACCTCGTAGCACCTTCACCCGGGTGGCGTTGGAAAGGTCTGGGCGAGGGGGACACGGGGAGGTCAGGCTCGCCACGCGCACGCGCTTCCCCGCGAAACGGGAGCCCAAACAAAACTTTAAACGGACCCACCGAATTGGGGATCATCAATCCTGGGAAAATAACCACACACACCGCTGCCCCCCGTGCCAACTTGAATTTAGAAACCGTCCCCAGCGAAATCCCACGTTCGGGCGCAAAACTGCACGTTTGGAGCCACATTTTGTCTGAAGCTGGAAACCTGCATTCAAAGCTGGGAAAAGGTGCTCATTGACAGGCATCTCCACTTCGGGACCTCGTAGCACCTTCACCCGGGTGGCGTTGGAAAGGTCTGGGCGAGGGGGACACGGGGAGGTCAGGCTCGCCACGCGCACGCGCTTCCCGCGAAACGGGAGCCCAAACAAAACTTTAAACGGACCCACCGAATTGGGGATCATCAATCCTGGGAAAATAACCACACACACCGCTGCCCCCCGTGCCAACTTGAATTTAGAAACCGTCCCAGCGAAATCCCACGTTCGGGCGCAAAACTGCACGTTTGGAGCCACATTTTGTCTGAAGCTGGAAACCTGCATTCAAAGCTGGGAAAAGGTGCTCATTGACAGGCATCTCCACTTCGGGACCTCGTAGCACCTTCACCCGGGTGGCGTTGGAAAGGTCTGGGCGAGGGGAACACGGGGAGGTCAGGCTCGCCACGCGCACGCGCTTCCTCGCGAACGGGAGCCCAAACAAAACTTTAAACGGACCCACCGAGCTGGGGACGGCTTTTTCCGGGGAGATAACCGCGCACACCGCTGCCCCCCGTCCCAACTTGAATTTAGAAACCGTCCCAGCGAAATCCCACGTTCGGGCGCAAAACTGCACGTTTGGAGCCACATTTTGTCTGAAGCTGGAAACCTGCATTCAAAGCTGGGAAAAGGTGCTCATTGACAGGCATCTCCACTTCGGGACCTCGTAGCACCTTCACCCGGGTGGCGTTGGAAAGGTCTGGGCGAGGGGAACACGGGGAGGTCAGGCTCGCCACGCGCACGCGCTTCCTCGCGAAACGGGAGCCCAAACAAAACTTTAAACGGACCCACCGAATTGGGGATCATCAATCCTGGGAAAATAACCACACACACCGCTGCCCCCCGTGCCAACTTGAATTTAGAAACCGTCCCCAGCGAAATCCCACGTTCGGGCGCAAAACTGCACGTTTGGAGCCACATTTTGTCTGAAGCTGGAAACCTGCATTCAAAGCTGGGAAAAGGTGCTCATTGACAGGCATCTCCACTTCGGGACCTCGTAGCACCTTCACCCGGGTGGCGTTGGAAAGGTCTGGGCGAGGGGAACACGGGGAGGTCAGGCTCGCCACGCGCACGCGCTTCCTCGCGAAACGGGAGCCCAAACAAAACTTTAAACGGACCCACCGAGCTGGGGACGGCTTTTTCCGGGGAGATAACCGCGCACACCGCTGCCCCCCGTCCCAACTTGAATTTAGAAACCGTCCCCAGCGAAATCCCACGTTCGGGCGCAAAACTGCACGTTTGGAGCCACATTTTGTCTGAAGCTGGAAACCTGCATTCAAAGCTGGGAAAAGGTGCTCATTGACAGGCATCTCCACTTCGGGACCTCGTAGCACCTTCACCCGGGTGGCGTTGGAAAGGTCTGGGCGAGGGGGACACGGGGAGGTCAGGCTCGCCACGCGCACGCGCTTCCCCGCGAAACGGGAGCCCAAACAAAACTTTAAACGGACCCACCGAATTGGGGATCATCAATCCTGGGAAAATAACCACACACACCGCTGCCCCCCGTGCCAACTTGAATTTAGAAACCGTCCCCAGCGAAATCCCACGTTCGGGCGCAAAACTGCACGTTTGGAGCCACATTTTGTCTGAAGCTGGAAACCTGCATTCAAAGCTGGGAAAAGGTGCTCATTGACAGGCATCTCCACTTCGGGACCTCGTAGCACCTTCACCCGGGTGGCGTTGGAAAGGTCTGGGCGAGGGGAACACGGGGAGGTCAGGCTCGCCACGCGCACGCGCTTCCTCGCGAAACGGGAGCCCAAACAAAACTTTAAACGGACCCACCGAATTGGGGATCATCAATCCTGGGAAAATAACCACACACCGCTGCCCCCGTGCCAACTTGAATTTAGAAACCGTCCCCAGCGAAATCCCACGTTCGGGCGCAAAACTGCACGTTTGGAGCCACATTTTGTCTGAAGCTGGAAACCTGCATTCAAAGCTGGGGAAAAGGTGCTCATTGACAGGCATCTCCACTTCGGGACCTCGTAGCACCTTCACCCGGGTGGCGTTGGAAAGGTCTGGGCGAGGGGAACACGGGGAGGTCAGGCTCGCCACGCGCACGCGCTTCCTCGCGAAACGGGAGCCCAACAAAACTTTAAACGGACCCACCGAGCTGGGGACGGCTTTTTCCGGGGAGATAACCGCGCACACCGCTGCCCCCCGTCCCAACTTGAATTTAGAAACCGTCCCCAGCGAAATCCCACGTTCGGGCGCAAAACTGCACGTTTGGAGCCACATTTTGTCTGAAGCTGGAAACCTGCATTCAAAGCTGGGAAAAGGTGCTCATTGACAGGCATCTCCACTTCGGGACCTCGTAGCACCTTCACCCGGGTGGCGTTGGAAAGGTCTGGGCGAGGGGGACACGGGGAGGTCAGGCTCGCCACGCGCACGCGCTTCCCCGCGAAACGGGAGCCCAAACAAAACTTTAAACGGACCCACCGAATTGGGGATCATCAATCCTGGGAAAATAACCACACACACCGCTGCCCCCCGTGCCAACTTGAATTTAGAAACCGTCCCCAGCGAAATCCCACGTTCGGGCGCAAAACTGCACGTTTGGAGCCACATTTTGTCTGAAGCTGGAAACCTGCATTCAAAGCTGGGAAAAGGTGCTCATTGACAGGCATCTCCACTTCGGGACCTCGTAGCACCTTCACCCGGGTGGCGTTGGAAAGGTCTGGGCGAGGGGAACACGGGGAGGTCAGGCTCGCCACGCGCACGCGCTTCCTCGCGAAACGGGAGCCCAAACAAAACTTTAAACGGACCCACCGAGCTGGGGACGGCTTTTTCCGGGGAGATAACCGCGCACACCGCTGCCCCCCGTCCCAACTTGAATTTAGAAACCGTCCCCAGCGAAATCCCACGTTCGGGCGCAAAACTGCACGTTTGGAGCCACATTTTGTCTGAAGCTGGAAACCTGCATTCAAAGCTGGGAAAAGGTGCTCATTGACAGGCATCTCCACTTCGGGACCTCGTAGCACCTTCACCCGGGTGGCGTTGGAAAGGTCTGGGCGAGGGGAACACGGGGAGGTCAGGCTCGCCACGCGCACGCGCTTCCTCGCGAAACGGGAGCCCAAACAAAACTTTAAACGGACCCACCGAATTGGGGATCATCAATCCTGGGAAAATAACCACACACACCGCTGCCCCCGTGCCAACTTGAATTTAGAAACCGTCCCCAGCGAAATCCACGTTCGGGCGCAAAACTGCACGTTTGGAGCCACATTTTGTCTGAAGCTGGAAACCTGCATTCAAAGCTGGGAAAAGGTGCTCATTGACAGGCATCTCCACTTCGGGACCTCGTAGCACCTTCACCCGGGTGGCGTTGGAAAGGTCTGGGCGAGGGGAACACGGGGAGGTCAGGCTCGCCACGCGCACGCGCTTCCTCGCGAAACGGGAGCCCAAACAAAACTTTAAACGGACCCACCGAGCTGGGGACGGCTTTTTCCGGGGAGATAACCGCGCACACCGCTGCCCCCGTCCCAACTTGAATTTAGAAACCGTCCCCAGCGAAATCCCACGTTCGGGCGCAAAACTGCACGTTTGGAGCCACATTTTGTCTGAAGCTGGAAACCTGCATTCAAAGCTGGGAAAAGGTGCTCATTGACAGGCATCTCCACTTCGGGACCTCGTAGCACCTTCACCCGGGTGGCGTTGGAAAGGTCTGGGCGAGGGGGACACGGGGAGGTCAGGCTCGCCACGCGCACGCGCTTCCCCGCGAAACGGGAGCCCAAACAAAACTTTAAACGGACCCACCGAATTGGGGATCATCAATCCTGGGAAAATAACCACACACACCGCTGCCCCCGTGCCAACTTGAATTTAGAAACCGTCCCCAGCGAAATCCCACGTTCGGGCGCAAAACTGCACGTTTGGAGCCACATTTTGTCTGAAGCTGGAAACCTGCATTCAAAGCTGGGAAAAGGTGCTCATTGACAGGCATCTCCACTTCGGGACCTCGTAGCACCTTCACCCGGGTGGCGTTGGAAAGGTCTGGGCGAGGGGAACACGGGGAGGTCAGGCTCGCCACGCGCACGCGCTTCCTCGCGAAACGGGAGCCCAAACAAAACTTTAAACGGACCCACCGAATTGGGGATCATCAATCCTGGGAAAATAACCACACACACCGCTGCCCCCCGTGCCAACTTGAATTTAGAAACCGTCCCCAGCGAAATCCCACGTTCGGGCGCAAAACTGCACGTTTGGAGCCACATTTTGTCTGAAGCTGGAAACCTGCATTCAAAGCTGGGAAAAGGTGCTCATTGACAGGCATCTCCACTTCGGGACCTCGTAGCACCTTCACCCGGGTGGCGTTGGAAAGGTCTGGGCGAGGGGAACACGGGGAGGTCAGGCTCGCCACGCGCACGCGCTTCCTCGCGAAACGGGAGCCCAAACAAAACTTTAAACGGACCCACCGAGCTGGGGACGGCTTTTTCCGGGGAGATAACCGCGCACACCGCTGCCCCCCGTCCCAACTTGAATTTAGAAACCGTCCCCAGCGAAATCCCACGTTCGGGCGCAAAACTGCACGTTTGGAGCCACATTTTGTCTGAAGCTGGAAACCTGCATTCAAAGCTGGGAAAAGGTGCTCATTGACAGGCATCTCCACTTCGGGACCTCGTAGCACCTTCACCCGGGTGGCGTTGGAAAGGTCTGGGCGAGGGGGACACGGGGAGGTCAGGCTCGCCACGCGCACGCGCTTCCCCGCGAAACGGGAGCCCAAACAAAACTTTAAACGGACCCACCGAATTGGGGATCATCAATCCTGGGAAAATAACCACACACACCGCTGCCCCCCGTGCCAACTTGAATTTAGAAACCGTCCCCAGCGAAATCCCACGTTCGGGCGCAAAACTGCACGTTTGGAGCCACATTTTGTCTGAAGCTGGAAACCTGCATTCAAAGCTGGGAAAAGGTGCTCATTGACAGGCATCTCCACTTCGGGACCTCGTAGCACCTTCACCCGGGTGGCGTTGGAAAGGTCTGGGCGAGGGGGACACGGGGAGGTCAGGCTCGCCACGCGCACGCGCTTCCCCGCGAAACGGGAGCCCAAACAAAACTTTAAACGGACCCACCGAATTGGGGATCATCAATCCTGGGAAAATAACCACACACACCGCTGCCCCCCGTGCCAACTTGAATTTAGAAACCGTCCCCAGCGAAATCCCACGTTCGGGCGCAAAACTGCACGTTTGGAGCCACATTTTGTCTGAAGCTGGAAACCTGCATTCAAAGCTGGGAAAAGGTGCTCATTGACAGGCATCTCCACTTCGGGACCTCGTAGCACCTTCACCCGGGTGGCGTTGGAAAGGTCTGGGCGAGGGGAACACGGGGAGGTCAGGCTCGCCACGCGCACGCGCTTCCTCGCGAAACGGGAGCCCAAACAAAACTTTAAACGGACCCACCGAGCTGGGGACGGCTTTTTCCGGGGAGATAACCGCGCACACCGCTGCCCCCCGTCCCAACTTGAATTTAGAAACCGTCCCCAGCGAAATCCCACGTTCGGGCGCAAAACTGCACGTTTGGAGCCACATTTTGTCTGAAGCTGGAAACCTGCATTCAAAGCTGGGAAAAGGTGCTCATTGACAGGCATCTCCACTTCGGGACCTCGTAGCACCTTCACCCGGGTGGCGTTGGAAAGGTCTGGGCGAGGGGAACACGGGGAGGTCAGGCTCGCCACGCGCACGCGCTTCCTCGCGAAACGGGAGCCCAAACAAAACTTTAAACGGACCCACCGAATTGGGGATCATCAATCCTGGGAAAATAACCACACACACCGCTGCCCCCCGTGCCAACTTGAATTTAGAAACCGTCCCCAGCGAAATCCCACGTTCGGGCGCAAAACTGCACGTTTGGAGCCACATTTTGTCTGAAGCTGGAAACCTGCATTCAAAGCTGGGAAAAGGTGCTCATTGACAGGCATCTCCACTTCGGGACCTCGTAGCACCTTCACCCGGGTGGCGTTGGAAAGGTCTGGGCGAGGGGGACACGGGGAGGTCAGGCTCGCCACGCGCACGCGCTTCCCCGCGAAACGGGAGCCCAAACAAAACTTTAAACGGACCCACCGAGCTGGGGATCATCAATCCTGGGAAAATAACCGCGCACACCGCTGCCCCCCGTGCCAACTTGAATTTAGAAACCGTCCCCAGCGAAATCCCACGTTCGGGCGAATAACTGTGAATTTTAAGCCCCCGTTTCTCTCAAGCTGGAAACGTGCATTCAAAGCTGGGAACAAGGGCTTCATGTACAGGCATCCCCACTTAGGAACCTCGTAGCACCTTCACCCAGGGCTCGTTGGATAGGTATGCCCGAGGGGAACACGGGCACATCGAGACCCGCGGCCGCACGCGCATTTCCCCGACGCTGCGAGCGAAACAACATTTCAAACACGCCTACCGAAATGGGGACACTTTTTTCGGGGAAAATAACCGCACACACCGCTGCCCCTTGCCCTCACTTGAAGAACAAAACCATCCCCAGCAAAATCACACTTTCGGGCGCCAAACGGTGCATTTCACACCCACAAAATACTCAACAAGTCAAACACACTCTCACACTGCAAAATTTGGGAGCCCCGGGGAACAACACTACACTCTTGGCCTCCCCGGGGAACAGCACTCCCAGGGCGGCAAGCACACCTCCGGGGAGGACCCCCCTGCACTACCTGATCACCGTGGGGCCCTGTGCACCCACTCTTAAGCACCCCCCCTGTGTTAAAACCAAAATAACCCCACTTTAAGAAGTACGTGCCCCTGGGCATCCCCTGCTTACAGTGCCCGTGCCCCTGGGCATCCCCTGTTTACAGTGCCCGTGCCCCT
>NC_085021.1:1287180-1289680 GCF_963692335.1 Osmerus eperlanus
ATGGGTCTAGCCTGTGCCGGGGCTTCAAATATGGAAAAAAAAAAAATTTCAAAAAAAGGGCCCCCATCGGCCCCCCGGGTGGTGCCGGGGTCGGGGGGCATGATTCTGGGGCGCCCCGGAGCCAAGTAGGCGCCTGGAGGAAAGCGAAAAAAAACTTTAACTTTTTTTGACCACCAGGGGTGGGGGGGTCTCGTGCCCCATCGGGTGCCCGCCCCGAGTGCCTCTCATGGCGGATACGTTTTCACCCGCGAGCGGGAGACACATGTGGTGCACATGGTTCATTGGGCTTGTGTGGTATGGGCAAAACCACTGTAAAGTCATACTGCCATTGACTTCCATTCATTTTCCCAGGATGACTTATATACTCTATGGTAGCTGTCTGGTGGACTGGGGGTCGCGACAATGTTACGCTTGTAAATCAGAAGCTGGGAAATGCATTGGGAAGCTGGGAAAACCGTTTTTCGAGCTCATTTTCGGTTCCGCCGAACGGATTTTGATCAAAATAGGCTCATTCGAAAGGTATTAACCGGGGGCACACGGAAAACCGGGACTTATAACGCGCACGTGCGCGTGCGCGAAACCGGAAGCGAAAGAAAACTTCAAACGGAGCTACAACCGTGAACGGAGCTGAAACCGGCGAAAAATTTCAACGCACGCCGTCGCGCCCCACTCCAACTTAAATAACAAAACTGTCCCTATCGAAATCGGTTGGATAAAACGGAAACGGGAAGCGAAAGAAAACGTTAAACGTCTACACCGAAATGGCCATAGTCAGTTCCAATGAAAAAACAACTCTCACGTGTGTGCCCCACTCTAAAGCAGTGTATAAAACTATCCCCAGCGAAATCAGAGCTACACAACGAAAACGGGAAGCCAAACAAAACTTTAAACAGAGCTACCGAATTGGATATCATCAATCCTGGGAAAATAACCACACACACCGCTGCCCCCCGTGCCAACTTGAATTTAGAAACCGTCCCCAGCGAAATCCCACGTTCGGGCGCAAAACTGCACGTTTGGAGCCACATTTTGTCTGAAGCTGGAAACCTGCATTCAAAGCTGGGAAAAGGTGCTCATTGACAGGCATCTCCACTTCGGGACCTCGTAGCACCTTCACCCGGGTGGCGTTGGAAAGGTCTGGGCGAGGGGGACACGGGGAGGTCAGGCTCGCCACGCGCACGCGCTTCCCCGCGAAACGGGAGCCCAAACAAAACTTTAAACGGACCCACCGAATTGGGGATCATCAATCCTGGGAAAATAACCACACACACCGCTGCCCCCCGTGCCAACTTGAATTTAGAAACCGTCCCCAGCGAAATCCCACGTTCGGGCGCAAAACTGCACGTTTGGAGCCACATTTTGTCTGAAGCTGGAAACCTGCATTCAAAGCTGGGAAAAGGTGCTCATTGACAGGCATCTCCACTTCGGGACCTCGTAGCACCTTCACCCGGGTGGCGTTGGAAAGGTCTGGGCGAGGGGAACACGGGGAGGTCAGGCTCGCCACGCGCACGCGCTTCCTCGCGAAACGGGAGCCCAAACAAAACTTTAAACGGACCCACCGAGCTGGGGACGGCTTTTTCCGGGGAGATAACCGCGCACACCGCTGCCCCCCGTCCCAACTTGAATTTAGAAACCGTCCCCAGCGAAATCCCACGTTCGGGCGCAAAACTGCACGTTTGGAGCCACATTTTGTCTGAAGCTGGAAACCTGCATTCAAAGCTGGGAAAAGGTGCTCATTGACAGGCATCTCCACTTCGGGACCTCGTAGCACCTTCACCCGGGTGGCGTTGGAAAGGTCTGGGCGAGGGGGACACGGGGAGGTCAGGCTCGCCACGCGCACGCGCTTCCCCGCGAAACGGGAGCCCAAACAAAACTTTAAACGGACCCACCGAATTGGGGATCATCAATCCTGGGAAAATAACCACACACACCGCTGCCCCCCGTGCCAACTTGAATTTAGAAACCGTCCCCAGCGAAATCCCACGTTCGGGCGCAAAACTGCACGTTTGGAGCCACATTTTGTCTGAAGCTGGAAACCTGCATTCAAAGCTGGGAAAAGGTGCTCATTGACAGGCATCTCCACTTCGGGACCTCGTAGCACCTTCACCCGGGTGGCGTTGGAAAGGTCTGGGCGAGGGGAACACGGGGAGGTCAGGCTCGCCACGCGCACGCGCTTCCTCGCGAAACGGGAGCCCAAACAAAACTTTAAACGGACCCACCGAATTGGGGATCATCAATCCTGGGAAAATAACCACACACACCGCTGCCCCCCGTGCCAACTTGAATTTAGAAACCGTCCCCAGCGAAATCCCACGTTCGGGCGCAAAACTGCACGTTTGGAGCCACATTTTGTCTGAAGCTGGAAACCTGCATTCAAAGCTGGGAAAAGGTGCTCATTGACAGGCATCTCCACTTCGGGACCTCGTAGCACCTTCACCCGGGTGGCGTTGGAAAGGTCTGGGCGAGGGGAACACGGGGAGGTCAGGCTCGCCACGCGCAC
>NC_085021.1:1307180-1309680 GCF_963692335.1 Osmerus eperlanus
GGCGTTGGAAAGGTCTGGGCGAGGGGGACACGGGGAGGTCAGGCTCGCCACGCGCACGCGCTTCCCCGCGAAACGGGAGCCCAAACAAAACTTTAAACGGACCCACCGAATTGGGGATCATCAATCCTGGGAAAATAACCACACACACCGCTGCCCCCCGTGCCAACTTGAATTTAGAAACCGTCCCCAGCGAAATCCCACGTTCGGGCGCAAAACTGCACGTTTGGAGCCACATTTTGTCTGAAGCTGGAAACCTGCATTCAAAGCTGGGAAAAGGTGCTCATTGACAGGCATCTCCACTTCGGGACCTCGTAGCACCTTCACCCGGGTGGCGTTGGAAAGGTCTGGGCGAGGGGGACACGGGGAGGTCAGGCTCGCCACGCGCACGCGCTTCCTCGCGAAACGGGAGCCCAAACAAAACTTTAAACGGACCCACCGAATTGGGGATCATCAATCCTGGGAAAATAACCACACACACCGCTGCCCCCCGTGCCAACTTGAATTTAGAAACCGTCCCCAGCGAAATCCCACGTTCGGGCGCAAAACTGCACGTTTGGAGCCACATTTTGTCTGAAGCTGGAAACCTGCATTCAAAGCTGGGAAAAGGTGCTCATTGACAGGCATCTCCACTTCGGGACCTCGTAGCACCTTCACCCGGGTGGCGTTGGAAAGGTCTGGGCGAGGGGGACACGGGGAGGTCAGGCTCGCCACGCGCACGCGCTTCCCCGCGAAACGGGAGCCCAAACAAAACTTTAAACGGACCCACCGAATTGGGGATCATCAATCCTGGGAAAATAACCACACACACCGCTGCCCCCCGTGCCAACTTGAATTTAGAAACCGTCCCCAGCGAAATCCCACGTTCGGGCGCAAAACTGCACGTTTGGAGCCACATTTTGTCTGAAGCTGGAAACCTGCATTCAAAGCTGGGAAAAGGTGCTCATTGACAGGCATCTCCACTTCGGGACCTCGTAGCACCTTCACCCGGGTGGCGTTGGAAAGGTCTGGGCGAGGGGAACACGGGGAGGTCAGGCTCGCCACGCGCACGCGCTTCCTCGCGAAACGGGAGCCCAAACAAAACTTTAAACGGACCCACCGAGCTGGGGACGGCTTTTTCCGGGGAGATAACCGCGCACACCGCTGCCCCCCGTGCCAACTTGAATTTAGAAACCGTCCCCAGCGAAATCCCACGTTCGGGCGCAAAACTGCACGTTTGGAGCCACATTTTGTCTGAAGCTGGAAACCTGCATTCAAAGCTGGGAAAAGGTGCTCATTGACAGGCATCTCCACTTCGGGACCTCGTAGCACCTTCACCCGGGTGGCGTTGGAAAGGTCTGGGCGAGGGGGACACGGGGAGGTCAGGCTCGCCACGCGCACGCGCTTCCCCGCGAAACGGGAGCCCAAACAAAACTTTAAACGGACCCACCGAATTGGGGATCATCAATCCTGGGAAAATAACCACACACACCGCTGCCCCCCGTGCCAACTTGAATTTAGAAACCGTCCCCAGCGAAATCCCACGTTCGGGCGCAAAACTGCACGTTTGGAGCCACATTTTGTCTGAAGCTGGAAACCTGCATTCAAAGCTGGGAAAAGGTGCTCATTGACAGGCATCTCCACTTCGGGACCTCGTAGCACCTTCACCCGGGTGGCGTTGGAAAGGTCTGGGCGAGGGGGACACGGGGAGGTCAGGCTCGCCACGCGCACGCGCTTCCTCGCGAAACGGGAGCCCAAACAAAACTTTAAACGGACCCACCGAATTGGGGATCATCAATCCTGGGAAAATAACCACACACACCGCTGCCCCCCGTGCCAACTTGAATTTAGAAACCGTCCCCAGCGAAATCCCACGTTCGGGCGCAAAACTGCACGTTTGGAGCCACATTTTGTCTGAAGCTGGAAACCTGCATTCAAAGCTGGGAAAAGGTGCTCATTGACAGGCATCTCCACTTCGGGACCTCGTAGCACCTTCACCCGGGTGGCGTTGGAAAGGTCTGGGCGAGGGGGACACGGGGAGGTCAGGCTCGCCACGCGCACGCGCTTCCTCGCGAAACGGGAGCCCAAACAAAACTTTAAACGGACCCACCGAATTGGGGATCATCAATCCTGGGAAAATAACCACACACACCGCTGCCCCCCGTGCCAACTTGAATTTAGAAACCGTCCCCAGCGAAATCCCACGTTCGGGCGCAAAACTGCACGTTTGGAGCCACATTTTGTCTGAAGCTGGAAACCTGCATTCAAAGCTGGGAAAAGGTGCTCATTGACAGGCATCTCCACTTCGGGACCTCGTAGCACCTTCACCCGGGTGGCGTTGGAAAGGTCTGGGCGAGGGGGACACGGGGAGGTCAGGCTCGCCACGCGCACGCGCTTCCCCGCGAAACGGGAGCCCAAACAAAACTTTAAACGGACCCACCGAGCTGGGGATCATCAATCCTGGGAAAATAACCGCGCACACCGCTGCCCCCCGTGCCAACTTGAATTTAGAAACCGTCCCCAG
>NC_085021.1:1332180-1334680 GCF_963692335.1 Osmerus eperlanus
CGCGCACGCGCTTCCTCGCGAAACGGGAGCCCAAACAAAACTTTAAACGGACCCACCGAATTGGGGATCATCAATCCTGGGAAAATAACCACACACACCGCTGCCCCCCGTGCCAACTTGAATTTAGAAACCGTCCCCAGCGAAATCCCACGTTCGGGCGCAAAACTGCACGTTTGGAGCCACATTTTGTCTGAAGCTGGAAACCTGCATTCAAAGCTGGGAAAAGGTGCTCATTGACAGGCATCTCCACTTCGGGACCTCGTAGCACCTTCACCCGGGTGGCGTTGGAAAGGTCTGGGCGAGGGGGACACGGGGAGGTCAGGCTCGCCACGCGCACGCGCTTCCCCGCGAAACGGGAGCCCAAACAAAACTTTAAACGGACCCACCGAATTGGGGATCATCAATCCTGGGAAAATAACCACACACACCGCTGCCCCCCGTGCCAACTTGAATTTAGAAACCGTCCCCAGCGAAATCCCACGTTCGGGCGCAAAACTGCACGTTTGGAGCCACATTTTGTCTGAAGCTGGAAACCTGCATTCAAAGCTGGGAAAAGGTGCTCATTGACAGGCATCTCCACTTCGGGACCTCGTAGCACCTTCACCCGGGTGGCGTTGGAAAGGTCTGGGCGAGGGGAACACGGGGAGGTCAGGCTCGCCACGCGCACGCGCTTCCTCGCGAAACGGGAGCCCAAACAAAACTTTAAACGGACCCACCGAGCTGGGGACGGCTTTTTCCGGGGAGATAACCGCGCACACCGCTGCCCCCCGTGCCAACTTGAATTTAGAAACCGTCCCCAGCGAAATCCCACGTTCGGGCGCAAAACTGCACGTTTGGAGCCACATTTTGTCTGAAGCTGGAAACCTGCATTCAAAGCTGGGAAAAGGTGCTCATTGACAGGCATCTCCACTTCGGGACCTCGTAGCACCTTCACCCGGGTGGCGTTGGAAAGGTCTGGGCGAGGGGGACACGGGGAGGTCAGGCTCGCCACGCGCACGCGCTTCCCCGCGAAACGGGAGCCCAAACAAAACTTTAAACGGACCCACCGAATTGGGGATCATCAATCCTGGGAAAATAACCACACACACCGCTGCCCCCCGTGCCAACTTGAATTTAGAAACCGTCCCCAGCGAAATCCCACGTTCGGGCGCAAAACTGCACGTTTGGAGCCACATTTTGTCTGAAGCTGGAAACCTGCATTCAAAGCTGGGAAAAGGTGCTCATTGACAGGCATCTCCACTTCGGGACCTCGTAGCACCTTCACCCGGGTGGCGTTGGAAAGGTCTGGGCGAGGGGGACACGGGGAGGTCAGGCTCGCCACGCGCACGCGCTTCCTCGCGAAACGGGAGCCCAAACAAAACTTTAAACGGACCCACCGAATTGGGGATCATCAATCCTGGGAAAATAACCACACACACCGCTGCCCCCCGTGCCAACTTGAATTTAGAAACCGTCCCCAGCGAAATCCCACGTTCGGGCGCAAAACTGCACGTTTGGAGCCACATTTTGTCTGAAGCTGGAAACCTGCATTCAAAGCTGGGAAAAGGTGCTCATTGACAGGCATCTCCACTTCGGGACCTCGTAGCACCTTCACCCGGGTGGCGTTGGAAAGGTCTGGGCGAGGGGGACACGGGGAGGTCAGGCTCGCCACGCGCACGCGCTTCCTCGCGAAACGGGAGCCCAAACAAAACTTTAAACGGACCCACCGAATTGGGGATCATCAATCCTGGGAAAATAACCACACACACCGCTGCCCCCCGTGCCAACTTGAATTTAGAAACCGTCCCCAGCGAAATCCCACGTTCGGGCGCAAAACTGCACGTTTGGAGCCACATTTTGTCTGAAGCTGGAAACCTGCATTCAAAGCTGGGAAAAGGTGCTCATTGACAGGCATCTCCACTTCGGGACCTCGTAGCACCTTCACCCGGGTGGCGTTGGAAAGGTCTGGGCGAGGGGGACACGGGGAGGTCAGGCTCGCCACGCGCACGCGCTTCCCCGCGAAACGGGAGCCCAAACAAAACTTTAAACGGACCCACCGAGCTGGGGATCATCAATCCTGGGAAAATAACCGCGCACACCGCTGCCCCCCGTGCCAACTTGAATTTAGAAACCGTCCCCAGCGAAATCCCACGTTCGGGCGAATAACTGTGAATTTTAAGCCCCCGTTTCTCTCAAGCTGGAAACGTGCATTCAAAGCTGGGAACAAGGGCTTCATGTACAGGCATCCCCACTTAGGAACCTCGTAGCACCTTCACCCAGGGCTCGTTGGATAGGTATGCCCGAGGGGAACACGGGCACATCGAGACCCGCGGCCGCACGCGCATTTCCCCGACGCTGCGAGCGAAACAACATTTCAAACACGCCTACCGAAATGGGGACACTTTTTTCGGGGAAAATAACCGCACACACCGCTGCCCCTTGCCCTCACTTGAAGAACAAAACCATCCCCAGCAAAATCACACTTTCGGGCGCCAAACGGTGCATTTCACACCCACAAAAT
>NC_085021.1:1377180-1382180 GCF_963692335.1 Osmerus eperlanus
ATGGCTCAGGGACTCGCTGGAGCTTCAGAACGGCCAAAAAAAAAAAAATGACCCAAAACACGCCACCTACCGGCCGCTCGCGGGTGCCCGGGGTCGGGGTATGGGTCTAGCCTGTGCCGGGGCTTCAAATATGGAAAAAAAAAATTTTTCAAAAAAAGGGCCCCCATCGGCCCCCCGGGTGGTGCCGGGGTCGGGGGGCATGATTCTGGGGCGCCCCGGAGCCAAGTAGGCGCCTGGAGGAAAGCGAAAAAAAACTTTAACTTTTTTTGACCACCAGGGGTGGGGGGTCTCGTGCCCCATCGGGTGCCCGCCCCGAGTGCCTCTCATGGCGGATACGTTTTCACCCGCGAGCGGGAGACACATGTGGTGCACATGGTTCATTGGGCTTGTGTGGTATGGGCAAAACCACTGTAAAGTCATACTGCCATTGACTTCCATTCATTTTCCCAGGATGACTTATATACTCTATGGTAGCTGTCTGGTGGACTGGGGGTCGCGACAATGTTACGCTTGTAAATCAGAAGCTGGGAAATGCATTGGGAAGCTGGGAAAACCGTTTTTCGAGCTCATTTTCGGTTCCGCCGAACGGATTTTGATCAAAATAGGCTCATTCGAAAGGTATTAACCGGGGGCACACGGAAAACCGGGACTTATAACGCGCACGTGCGCGTGCGCGAAACCGGAAGCGAAAGAAACTTCAACGGAGCTACAACCGTGAAACGGAGCTGAAACCGGCGAAAATTTCAACGCACGCCGTCGCGCCCCACTCCAACTTAAATAACAAAACTGTCCCTATCGAAATCGGTTGGATAAAACGGAAACGGGAAGCGAAAGAAACGTTAAACGTCTACACCGAAATGGCCATAGTCAGTTCCAATGAAAAAACAACTCTCACGTGTGTGCCCCACTCTAAAGCAGTGTATAAAACTATCCCCAGTGAAATCAGAGCTACACAACGAAAACGGGAAGCCAAACAAAACTTTAAACGGACCCACCGAATTGGATATCATCAATCCTGGGAAAATAACCACACACACCGCTGCCCCCGTGCCAACTTGAATTTAGAAACCGTCCCCAGCGAAATCCCACGTTCGGGCGCAAAACTGCACGTTTGGAGCCACATTTTGTCTGAAGCTGGAAACGTGCATTCAAAGCTGGGAAAAGGTGCTCATTGACAGGCATCTCCACTTCGGGACCTCGTAGCACCTTCACCCGGGTGGCGTTGAAAGGTCTGGGCGAGGGGCACACGGGGAGGTCAGGCTCGCCACGCGCACGCGCTTCCCCCGCGAAACGGGAGCCCAAACAAAACTTTAAACGGACCCACCGAATTGGGGATCATCAATCTGGGAAAATAACCACGCACACCGCTGCCCCCGTGCCAACTTGAATTTAGAAACCGTCCCCAGCGAAATCCCACGTTCGGTGCGCAAAACTGCACGTTTGGAGCCACATTTTGTCTGAAGCTGAAACGTGCATTCAAAGCTGGAAAAGGTGCTCATTGACAGGCATCTCCACTTCGGGACCTCGTAGCACCTTCACCCGGGTGGCGTTGGAAAGGTCTGGGCGAGGGGGACACGGGGAGGTCAGGCTCGCCACGCGCACAGCGCTTCCCCGCGAAACGGGAGCCCCAAACAAAACTTTAAACGGGACCCCACCGAATTGGGGATCATCAATCCTGGGAAAATAACCACACACACCGCTGCCCCCCGTGCCAACTTGAATTTAGAAACCGTCCCCAGCGAAATCCCACGTTCGGGCGCAAAACTGCACGTTTGGAGCCACATTTTGTCTGAAGCTGGAAACCTGCATTCAAAGCTGGGAAAAGGTGCTCATTGACAGGCATCTCCACTTCGGGACCTCGTAGCACCTTCACCCGGGTGGCGTTGGAAAGGTCTGGGCGAGGGGCACACGGGGAGGTCAGGCTCGCCACGCGCACGCGCTTCCCCGCGAAACGGGAGCCCAAACAAAACTTTAAACGGACCCACCGAGCTGGGGACGGCTTTTTCCGGGAAGATAACCGCGCACACCGCTGCCCCCCGTGCCAACTTGAATTTAGAAACCGTCCCCAGCGAAATCCCACGTTCGGGCGCAAAACTGCACGTTTGGAGCCACATTTTGTCTGAAGCTGGAAACCTGCATTCAAAGCTGGGAAAAGGTGCTCATTGACAGGCATCTCCACTTCGGGACCTCGTAGCACCTTCACCCGGGTGGCGTTGGAAAGGTCTGGGCGAGGGGCACACGGGGAGGTCAGGCTCGCCACGCCGCACGCGCTTCCCCGCGAAACGGGAGCCCAAACAAAACTTTAAACGGACCCACCGAATTGGGGATCATCAATCCTGGGAAAATAACCACACACACCGCTGCCCCCCGTGCCAACTTGAATTTAGAAACCGTCCCAGCGAAATCCCACGTTCGGGCGCAAAACTGCACGTTTGGAGCCACATTTTGTCTGAAAGCTGGAAACCTGCATTCAAAGCTGGGAAAAGGTGCTCATTGACAGGCATCTCCACTTCGGGACCTCGTAGCACCTTCACCCGGGTGGCGTTGGAAAGGTCTGGCGAGGGGCACACGGGGAGGTCAGGCTCGCCACGCGCACGCGCTTCCCCGCGAAACGGGAGCCCAAACAAAACTTTAAACGGACCCACCGAGCTGGGGACGGCTTTTTCCGGGAAGATAACCGCGCACACCGCTGCCCCCCGTGCCAACTTGAATTTAGAAACCGTCCCCAGCGAAATCCCACGTTCGGGCGCAAAACTGCACGTTTGGAGCCACATTTTGTCTGAAGCTGGAAACGTGCATTCAAAGCTGGGAAAAGGTGCTCATTGACAGGCATCTCCACTTCGGGACCTCGTAGCACCTTCACCCGGGTGGCGTTGGAAAGGTCTGGGCGAGGGGCACACGGGGAGGTCAGGCTCGCCACGCGCACGCGCTTCCCCGCGAAACGGGAGCCCAAACAAAACTTTAAACGGGACCCACCGAATTGGGGATCATCAATCCTGGGAAAATAACCACGCACACCGCTGCCCCCCGTGCCAACTTGAATTTAGAAACCGTCCCAGCGAAATCCCACGTTCGGGCGCAAAACTGCACGTTTGGAGCCACATTTTGTCTGAAGCTGAAACGTGCATTCAAAGCTGGGAAAAGGTGCTCATTGACAGGCATCTCCACTTCGGGACCTCGTAGCACCTTCACCCGGGTGGCGTTGGAAAGGTCTGGGCGAGGGGGACACGGGGAGGTCAGGCTCGCCACGCGCACGCGCTTCCCCGCGAAACGGGAGCCCAAACAAAACTTTAAACGGACCCACCGAATTGGGGATCATCAATCTGGGAAAATAACCACACACACGCTGCCCCCCCGTGCCAACTTGAATTTAGAAACCGTCCCCAGCGAAATCCCACGTTCGGAGCGCAAAACTGCACGTTTGGAGCCACATTTTGTCTGAAGCTGGAACGTGCATTCAAAGCTGGGAAAAGGTGCTCATTGACAGGCATCTCCACTTCGGGACCTCGTAGCACCTTCACCCGGGTGGCGTTGGAAAGGTCTGGGCGAGGGGACACGGGGAGGTCAGGCTCGCCACGCGCACGCGCTTCCCGCGAAACGGGAGCCCAAACAAAACTTTAAACGGACCCACCGAATTGGGGATCATCAATCCTGGGAAAATAACCCACACACACCGCTGCCCCCCGTGCCAACTTGAATTTAGAAACCGTCCCCAGCGAAATCCCACGTTCGGGCGCAAAACTGCACGTTTGGAGCCACATTTTGTCTGAAGCTGGAAACCTGCATTCAAAGCTGGGAAAAGGTGCTCATTGACAGGCATCTCCACTTCGGGACCTCGTAGCACCTTCACCCGGGTGGCGTTGGAAAGGTCTGGGCGAGGGGCACACGGGGAGGTCAGGCTCGCCACGCGCACGCGCTTCCCCCGCGAAACGGGAGCCCAAACAAACTTTAAACGGACCCACCGAGCTGGGGACGGCTTTTTCCGGGAAGATAACCGCGCACACCGCTGCCCCCCGTGCCAACTTGAATTTAGAACCGTCCCCAGCGAAATCCCACGTTCGGAGCGCAAAACTGCACGTTTGGAGCCACATTTTGTCTGAAGCTGGAAACCTGCATTCAAAGCTGGAAAAGGTGCTCATTGACAGGCATCTCCACTTCGGGACCTCGTAGCACCTTCACCCGGGTGGCGTTGGAAAGGTCTGGGCGAGGGGGACACGGGGAGGTCAGGCTCGCCACGCGCACGCGCTTCCCGCGAAACGGGAGCCCAAACAAAACTTTAAACGGACCCACCGAATTGGGGATCATCAATCCTCGGGAAAATAACCACGCACACCGCTGCCCCCCGTGCCAACTTGAATTTAGAAACCGTCCCCAGCGAAATCCCACGTTCGGGCGCAAAACTGCACGTTTGGAGCCACATTTTGTCTGAAGCTGGAAACGTGCATTCAAAGCTGGGAAAAGGTGCTCATTGACAGCATCTCCACTTCGGGACCTCGTAGCACCTTCACCCGGGTGGCGTTGGAAAGGTCTGGGCGAGGGGACACGGGAGGTCAGGCTCGCCACGCGCACGCGCTTCCCCGCGAAACGGGAGCCCAACAAAACTTTAAACGGACCCACCGAATTGGGGATCATCAATCCTGGGAAAATAACCACACACACCGCTGCCCCCCCGTGCCAACTTGAAATTTAGAAACCGTCCCCAGCGAAGATCCCACGTTCGGGCGCAAAACTGCACGTTTGGAGCCACATTTTGTCTGAAGCTGGAAACCTGCATTCAAAGCTGGAAAGGTGCTCATTGACAGGCATCTCCACTTCGGGACCTCGTAGCACCTTCACCCGGTGGCGTTGGAAAGGTCTGGGCGAGGGGCACACGGGGAGGTCAGGCTCGCCACGCGCACGCGCTTCCCCGCGAAACGGGAGCCCAAACAAAACTTTAAACGGACCCACCGAGCTGGGACGGCTTTTTCCGGGAAGATAACCGCGCACACCGCTGCCCCCCG
>NC_085021.1:1404721-1409721 GCF_963692335.1 Osmerus eperlanus
AGTCCACTTTGAATGGAAGTCAATGGGAGGACTCCCAGGGGCACGGGCGCTGTGCTCTCCAAAACCTAAGTCCATTTTGAATGGGAGTCAATGGGAGGACTCCCAGGGGCACTGCATCACTGGCACTTTAGCCTCCAAAACCTAAGTCCATTTTGAGTGGGAGTCAATGGGAGGATGCCCAGGGGCACTGCATCACTGGCACTTTAGCCTCCAAAACCTAAGTCCATTTTGAGTGGGAGTCAATGGGAGGATGCCCAGGGGCACTGCATCACAGGCACTTTAGCCTCCAAAACCTAAGTCCATTTGAGTGGGAGTCAATGGGAGGATGCCCAGGGGCACGGGCACTGTAAACAGGGGATGCCCAGGGGCACGGGCACTGTAAGCAGGGGATGCCCAGGGGCACGTACTTCTTAAAGTGGGGTTATTTTGGTTTTAACACAGGGGGGGGTGCTTAAGAGTGGGTGCACAGGGCCCCACGGTGATCAGGTAGTGCAGGGGGGTCCTCCCCGGAGGTGTGCTTGCCGCCCTGGGAGTGCTGTTCCCCGGGGAGGCCAAGAGTGTAGTGTTGTTCCCCGGGGCTCCCAAATTTTGCAGTGTGAGAGTGTGTTTGACTTGTTGAGTATTTTGTGGGTGTGAAATGCACCGTTTGGCGCCCGAAAGTGTGATTTTGCTGGGATGGTTTTGTTCTTCAAGTGAGGGCAAGGGGCAGCGGTGTGTGCGGTTATTTTCCCCGAAAAAAGTGTCCCCATTTCGGTAGGCGTGTTTGAAATGTTGTTTCGCTCGCAGCGTCGGGGAAATGCGCGTGCGGCCGCGGGTCTCGATGTGCCCGTGTTCCCTCGGGCATACCTATCCAACGAGCCCTGGGTGAAGGTGCTACGAGGTTCCTAAGTGGGGATGCCTGTACATGAAGCCCTTGTTCCCAGCTTTGAATGCACGTTTCCAGCTTGAGAGAAACGGGGGCTTAAAATTCACAGTTATTCGCCCGAACGTGGGATTTCGCTGGGGACGGTTTCTAAATTCAAGTTGGCACGGGGGGCAGCGGTGTGCGCGGTTATCTTCCCGGAAAAAGCCGTCCCCAGCTCGGTGGGTCCGTTTAAAGTTTTGTTTGGGCTCCCGTTTCGCGGGGAAGCGCGTGCGCGTGGCGAGCCTGACCTCCCCGTGTGCCCCTCGCCCAGACCTTTCCAACGCCACCCGGGTGAAGGTGCTACGAGGTCCCGAAGTGGAGATGCCTGTCAATGAGCACCTTTTCCCAGCTTTGAATGCAGGTTTCCAGCTTCAGACAAAATGTGGCTCCAAACGTGCAGTTTTGCGCCCGAACGTGGGATTTCGCTGGGACGGTTTCTAAATTCAAGTTGGCACGGGGGGCAGCGGTGTGTGTGGTTATTTTCCCAGGATTGATGATCCCCAATTCGGTGGGTCCGTTTAAAGTTTTGTTTGGGCTCCCGTTTCGCGGGGAAGCGCGTGCGCGTGGCGAGCCTGACCTCCCCGTGTCCCCCTCGCCCAGACCTTTCCAACGCCACCCGGGTGAAGGTGCTACGAGGTCCCGAAGTGGAGATGCCTGTCAATGAGCACCTTTTCCAGCTTTGAATGCACGTTTCCAGCTTCAGACAAAATGTGGCTCCAAACGTGCAGTTTTGCGCCCGAACGTGGGATTTCGCTGGGGACGGTTTCTAAATTCAAGTTGGCACGGGGGGCAGCGGTGTGCGCGGTTATCTTCCCGAAAAAGCCGTCCCCAGCTCGGTGGGTCCGTTTAAAGTTTTGTTTGGGCTCCCGTTTCGCGGGGAAGCGCGTGCGCGTGGCGAGCCTGACCTCCCCGTGTCCCCCTCGCCCAGACCTTTCCAACGCCACCCGGGTGAAGGTGCTACGAGGTCCCGAAGTGGAGATGCCTGTCAATGAGCACCTTTTCCCAGCTTTGAATGCACGTTTCCAGCTTCAGACAAAATGTGGCTCAAACGTGCAGTTTTGCGCCCGAACGTGGGATTTCGCTGGGGACGGTTTCTAAATTCAAGTTGGCACGGGGGGCAGCGGTGTGCGCGGTTATCTTCCCGGAAAAAGCCGTCCCCAGCTCGGTGGGTCCGTTTAAAGTTTTGTTTGGGCTCCCGTTTCGCGGGGAAGCGCGTGCGCGTGGCGAGCCTGACCTCCCCGTGTGCCCCTCGCCCAGACCTTTCCAACGCCACCCGGGTGAAGGTGCTACGAGGTCCCGAAGTGGAGATGCCTGTCAATGAGCACCTTTTCCCAGCTTTGAATGCAGGTTTCCAGCTTCAGACAAAATGTGGCTCCAAACGTGCAGTTTTGCGCCCGAACGTGGGATTTCGCTGGGGGACGGTTTCTAAATTCAAGTTGGCACGGGGGGCAGCGGTGTGTGTGGTTATTTTCCCAGGATTGATGATCCCCAATTCGGTGGGTCCGTTTAAAGTTTTGTTTGGCTCCCGTTTCGCGGGGAAGCGCGTGCGCGTGGCGAGCCTGACCTCCCCGTGTGCCCCTCGCCCAGACCTTTCCAACGCCACCCGGGTGAAGGTGCTACGAGGTCCCGAAGTGGAGATGCCTGTCAATGAGCACCTTTTCCCAGCTTTGAATGCAGGTTTCCAGCTTCAGACAAAATGTGGCTCCAAACGTGCAGTTTTGCGCCCGAACGTGGGATTTCGCTGGGGACGGTTTCTAAATTCAAGTTGGCACGGGGGGCAGCGGTGTGTGTGGTTATTTTCCCAGGATTGATGATCCCCAATTCGGTGGGTCCGTTTAAAGTTTTGTTTGGGCTCCCGTTTCGCGGGGAAGCGCGTGCGCGTGGCGAGCCTGACCTCCCCGTGTGCCCCTCGCCCAGACCTTTCCAACGCCACCCGGGTGAAGGTGCTACGAGGTCCCGAAGTGAGATGCCTGTCAATGAGCACCTTTTCCCAGCTTTGAATGCAGGTTTCCAGCTTCAGACAAAATGTGGCTCCAAACGTGCAGTTTTGCGCCCGAACGTGGGATTTCGCTGGGGACGGTTTCTAATTCAAGTTGGCACGGGGGGCAGCGGTGTGCGCGGTTATCTTCCCGGAAAAAGCCGTCCCAGCTCGGTGGGTCCGTTTAAAGTTTTGTTTGGGCTCCCGTTTCGCGGGGAAGCGCGTGCGCGTGGCGAGCCTGACCTCCCCGTGTGCCCCTCGCCCAGACCTTTCCAACGCCACCCGGGTGAAGGTGCTACGAGGTCCCGAAGTGGAGATGCCTGTCAATGAGCACCTTTTCCCAGCTTTGAATGCAGGTTTCCAGCTTCAGACAAAATGTGGCTCCAAACGTGCAGTTTTGCGCCCGAACGTGGGATTTCGCTGGGGACGGTTTCTAAATTCAAGTTGGCACGGGGGGCAGCGGTGTGTGTGGTTATTTTCCAGGATTGATGATCCCCAATTCGGTGGGTCCGTTTAAAGTTTTGTTTGGGCTCCCGTTTCGCGGGGAAGCGCGTGCGCGTGGCGAGCCTGACCTCCCCGTGTCCCCCTCGCCCAGACCTTTCCAACGCCACCCGGGTGAAGGTGCTACGAGGTCCCGAAGTGAGATGCCTGTCAATGAGCACCTTTTCCCAGCTTTGAATGCAGGTTTCCAGCTTCAGACAAAATGTGGCTCCAAACGTGCAGTTTTGCGCCCGAACGTGGGATTTCGCTGGGGACGGTTTCTAAATTCAAGTTGGCACGGGGGGCAGCGGTGTGTGTGGTTATTTTCCCAGGATTGATGATCCCCAATTCGGTGGGTCCGTTTAAAGTTTTGTTTGGGCTCCCGTTTCGCGGGGAAGCGCGTGCGCGTGGCGAGCCTGACCTCCCCGTGTCCCCCTCGCCCAGACCTTTCCAACGCCACCCGGGTGAAGGTGCTACGAGGTCCCGAAGTGGAGATGCCTGTCAATGAGCACCTTTTCCCAGCTTTGAATGCACGTTTCCAGCTTCAGACAAAATGTGGCTCCAAACGTGCAGTTTTGCGCCCGAACGTGGGATTTCGCTGGGGACGGTTTCTAAATTCAAGTTGGCACGGGGGGCAGCGGTGTGCGTGGTTATTTTCCCAGGATTGATGATCCCCAATTCGGTGGGTCCGTTTAAAGTTTTGTTTGGGCTCCCGTTTCGCGGGGAAGCGCGTGCGCGTGGCGAGCCTGACCTCCCCGTGTGCCCCTCGCCCAGACCTTTCCAACGCCACCCGGGTGAAGGTGCTACGAGGTCCCGAAGTGGAGATGCCTGTCAATGAGCACCTTTTCCCAGCTTTGAATGCACGTTTCCAGCTTGAGAGAAACGGGGGCTTAAAATTCACAGTTATTCGCCCGAACGTGGGATTTCGCTGGGGACGGTTTCTAAATTCAAGTTGGCACGGGGGGCAGCGGTGTGTGTGGTTATTTTCCCAGGATTGATGATATCCAATTCGGTGGGTCCGTTTAAAGTTTTGTTTGGCTTCCCGTTTTCGTTGTGTAGCTCTGATTTCACTGGGGATAGTTTTATACACTGCTTTAGAGTGGGGCACACACGTGAGAGTTGTTTTTTCATTGGAACTGACTATGGCCATTTCGGTGTAGACGTTTAACGTTTTCTTTCGCTTCCCGTTTCCGTTTTATCCAACCGATTTCGATAGGGACAGTTTTGTTATTTAAGTTGGAGTGGGGCGCGACGGCGTGCGTTGAAATTTTTCGCCGGTTTCAGCTCCGTTCACGGTTGTAGCTCCGTTTGAAGTTTTCTTTCGCTTCCGGTTTCGCGCACGCGCACGTGCGCGTTATAAGTCCCGGTTTTCCGTGTGCCCCCGGTTAATACCTTTCGAATGAGCCTATTTTGATCAAAATCCGTTCGGCGGAACCGAAAATGAGCTCGAAAAAACGGTTTTCCCAGCTTCCAATGCATTTCCCAGCTTCTGATTTACAAGCGTAACATTGTCGCGACCCCCAGTCCACCAGACAGCTACCATAGAGTATATAAGTCATCCTGGGAAAATGAATGGAAGTCAATGGCAGTATGACTTTACAGTGGTTTTGCCCATACCACACAAGCCCAATGAACCAT
>NC_085021.1:1419721-1422221 GCF_963692335.1 Osmerus eperlanus
AGATGCCTGTCAATGAGCACCTTTTCCCAGCTTTGAATGCAGGTTTCCAGCTTCAGACAAAATGTGGCTCCAAACGTGCAGTTTTGCGCCCGAACGTGGGATTTCGCTGGGGACGGTTTCTAAATTCAAGTTGGCACGGGGGGCAGCGGTGTGTGTGGTTATTTTCCCAGGATTGATGATCCCCAATTCGGTGGGTCCGTTTAAAGTTTTGTTTGGGCTCCCGTTTCGCGGGGAAGCGCGTGCGCGTGGCGAGCCTGACCTCCCCGTGTCCCCCTCGCCCAGACCTTTCCAACGCCACCCGGGTGAAGGTGCTACGAGGTCCCGAAGTGGAGATGCCTGTCAATGAGCACCTTTTCCCAGCTTTGAATGCACGTTTCCAGCTTCAGACAAAATGTGGCTCCAAACGTGCAGTTTTGCGCCCGAACGTGGGATTTCGCTGGGGACGGTTTCTAAATTCAAGTTGGCACGGGGGGCAGCGGTGTGCGCGGTTATCTTCCCGGAAAAAGCCGTCCCCAGCTCGGTGGGTCCGTTTAAAGTTTTGTTTGGGCTCCCGTTTCGCGGGGAAGCGCGTGCGCGTGGCGAGCCTGACCTCCCCGTGTCCCCCTCGCCCAGACCTTTCCAACGCCACCCGGGTGAAGGTGCTACGAGGTCCCGAAGTGGAGATGCCTGTCAATGAGCACCTTTTCCCAGCTTTGAATGCACGTTTCCAGCTTCAGACAAAATGTGGCTCCAAACGTGCAGTTTTGCGCTCCGAACGTGGGATTTCGCTGGGGACGGTTTCTAAATTCAAGTTGGCACGGGGGGCAGCGGTGTGCGCGGTTATCTTCCCGGAAAAAGCCGTCCCCAGCTCGGTGGGTCCGTTTAAAGTTTTGTTTGGGCTCCCGTTTCGCGGGGAAGCGCGTGCGCGTGGCGAGCCTGACCTCCCCGTGTGCCCCTCGCCCAGACCTTTCCAACGCCACCCGGGTGAAGGTGCTACGAGGTCCCGAAGTGGAGATGCCTGTCAATGAGCACCTTTTCCCAGCTTTGAATGCAGGTTTCCAGCTTCAGACAAAATGTGGCTCCAAACGTGCAGTTTTGCGCCCGAACGTGGGATTTCGCTGGGGACGGTTTCTAAATTCAAGTTGGCACGGGGGGCAGCGGTGTGTGTGGTTATTTTCCCAGGATTGATGATCCCCAATTCGGTGGGTCCGTTTAAAGTTTTGTTTGGGCTCCCGTTTCGCGGGGAAGCGCGTGCGCGTGGCGAGCCTGACCTCCCCGTGTGCCCCTCGCCCAGACCTTTCCAACGCCACCCGGGTGAAGGTGCTACGAGGTCCCGAAGTGGAGATGCCTGTCAATGAGCACCTTTTCCCAGCTTTGAATGCAGGTTTCCAGCTTCAGACAAAATGTGGCTCCAAACGTGCAGTTTTGCGCCCGAACGTGGGATTTCGCTGGGGACGGTTTCTAAATTCAAGTTGGCACGGGGGGCAGCGGTGTGTGTGGTTATTTTCCCAGGATTGATGATCCCCAATTCGGTGGGTCCGTTTAAAGTTTTGTTTGGGCTCCCGTTTCGCGGGGAAGCGCGTGCGCGTGGCGAGCCTGACCTCCCCGTGTGCCCCTCGCCCAGACCTTTCCAACGCCACCCGGGTGAAGGTGCTACGAGGTCCCGAAGTGGAGATGCCTGTCAATGAGCACCTTTTCCCAGCTTTGAATGCAGGTTTCCAGCTTCAGACAAAATGTGGCTCCAAACGTGCAGTTTTGCGCCCGAACGTGGGATTTCGCTGGGGACGGTTTCTAAATTCAAGTTGGCACGGGGGGCAGCGGTGTGCGCGGTTATCTTCCCGGAAAAAGCCGTCCCCAGCTCGGTGGGTCCGTTTAAAGTTTTGTTTGGGCTCCCGTTTCGCGGGGAAGCGCGTGCGCGTGGCGAGCCTGACCTCCCCGTGTGCCCCTCGCCCAGACCTTTCCAACGCCACCCGGGTGAAGGTGCTACGAGGTCCCGAAGTGGAGATGCCTGTCAATGAGCACCTTTTCCCAGCTTTGAATGCAGGTTTCCAGCTTCAGACAAAATGTGGCTCCAAACGTGCAGTTTTGCGCCCGAACGTGGGATTTCGCTGGGGACGGTTTCTAAATTCAAGTTGGCACGGGGGGCAGCGGTGTGTGTGGTTATTTTCCCAGGATTGATGATCCCCAATTCGGTGGGTCCGTTTAAAGTTTTGTTTGGGCTCCCGTTTCGCGGGGAAGCGCGTGCGCGTGGCGAGCCTGACCTCCCCGTGTCCCCCTCGCCCAGACCTTTCCAACGCCACCCGGGTGAAGGTGCTACGAGGTCCCGAAGTGGAGATGCCTGTCAATGAGCACCTTTTCCCAGCTTTGAATGCAGGTTTCCAGCTTCAGACAAAATGTGGCTCCAAACGTGCAGTTTTGCGCCCGAACGTGGGATTTCGCTGGGGACGGTTTCTAAATTCAAGTTGGCACGGGGGGCAGCGGTGTGTGTGGTTATTTTCCCAGGATTGATGATCCCCAATTC
>NC_085021.1:1432221-1434721 GCF_963692335.1 Osmerus eperlanus
AAAATGAATTACAACTCCATGGAAATGAATGGAAGAGTCCCAGGGGCACGGGCACGGTGCCCTCCAAAACCTAAGTCCACTTTGAATGGAAGTCAATGGGAGGACTCCCAGGGGCACGGGCGCTGTGCTCTCCAAAACCTAAGTCCATTTTGAATGGGAGTCAATGGGAGGACTCCCAGGGGCACTGCATCACTGGCACTTTAGCCTCCAAAACCTAAGTCCATTTTGAGTGGGAGTCAATGGGAGGATGCCCAGGGGCACTGCATCACTGGCACTTTAGCCTCCAAAACCTAAGTCCATTTTGAGTGGGAGTCAATGGGAGGATGCCCAGGGGCACTGCATCACAGGCACTTTAGCCTCCAAAACCTAAGTCCATTTTGAGTGGGAGTCAATGGGAGGATGCCCAGGGGCACGGGCACTGTAAACAGGGGATGCCCAGGGGCACGGGCACTGTAAGCAGGGGATGCCCAGGGGCACGTACTTCTTAAAGTGGGGTTATTTTGGTTTTAACACAGGGGGGGTGCTTAAGAGTGGGTGCACAGGGCCCCACGGTGATCAGGTAGTGCAGGGGGGTCCTCCCCGGAGGTGTGCTTGCCGCCCTGGGAGTGCTGTTCCCCGGGGAGGCCAAGAGTGTAGTGTTGTTCCCCGGGGCTCCCAAATTTTGCAGTGTGAGAGTGTGTTTGACTTGTTGAGTATTTTGTGGGTGTGAAATGCACCGTTTGGCGCCCGAAAGTGTGATTTTGCTGGGGATGGTTTTGTTCTTCAAGTGAGGGCAAGGGGCAGCGGTGTGTGCGGTTATTTTCCCCGAAAAAAGTGTCCCCATTTCGGTAGGCGTGTTTGAAATGTTGTTTCGCTCGCAGCGTCGGGGAAATGCGCGTGCGGCCGCGGGTCTCGATGTGCCCGTGTTCCCCTCGGGCATACCTATCCAACGAGCCCTGGGTGAAGGTGCTACGAGGTTCCTAAGTGGGGATGCCTGTACATGAAGCCCTTGTTCCCAGCTTTGAATGCACGTTTCCAGCTTGAGAGAAACGGGGGCTTAAAATTCACAGTTATTCGCCCGAACGTGGGATTTCGCTGGGGACGGTTTCTAAATTCAAGTTGGCACGGGGGGCAGCGGTGTGCGCGGTTATCTTCCCGGAAAAAGCCGTCCCCAGCTCGGTGGGTCCGTTTAAAGTTTTGTTTGGGCTCCCGTTTCGCGGGGAAGCGCGTGCGCGTGGCGAGCCTGACCTCCCCGTGTGCCCCTCGCCCAGACCTTTCCAACGCCACCCGGGTGAAGGTGCTACGAGGTCCCGAAGTGGAGATGCCTGTCAATGAGCACCTTTTCCCAGCTTTGAATGCAGGTTTCCAGCTTCAGACACAATGTGGCTCCAAACGTGCAGTTTTGCGCCCGAACGTGGGATTTCGCTGGGGACGGTTTCTAAATTCAAGTTGGCACGGGGGGCAGCGGTGTGTGTGGTTATTTTCCCAGGATTGATGATCCCCAATTCGGTGGGTCCGTTTAAAGTTTTGTTTGGGCTCCCGTTTCGCGGGGAAGCGCGTGCGCGTGGCGAGCCTGACCTCCCCGTGTCCCCCTCGCCCAGACCTTTCCAACGCCACCCGGGTGAAGGTGCTACGAGGTCCCGAAGTGGAGATGCCTGTCAATGAGCACCTTTTCCCAGCTTTGAATGCACGTTTCCAGCTTCAGACAAAATGTGGCTCCAAACGTGCAGTTTTGCGCCCGAACGTGGGATTTCGCTGGGGACGGTTTCTAAATTCAAGTTGGCACGGGGGGCAGCGGTGTGCGTGGTTATTTTCCCAGGATTGATGATCCCCAATTCGGTGGGTCCGTTTAAAGTTTTGTTTGGGCTCCCGTTTCGCGGGGAAGCGCGTGCGCGTGGCGAGCCTGACCTCCCCGTGTCCCCCTCGCCCAGACCTTTCCAACGCCACCCGGGTGAAGGTGCTACGAGGTCCCGAAGTGGAGATGCCTGTCAATGAGCACCTTTTCCCAGCTTTGAATGCACGTTTCCAGCTTCAGACAAAATGTGGCTCCAAACGTGCAGTTTTGCGCCCGAACGTGGGATTTCGCTGGGGACGGTTTCTAAATTCAAGTTGGCACGGGGGGCAGCGGTGTGCGTGGTTATTTTCCCAGGATTGATGATCCCCAATTCGGTGGGTCCGTTTAAAGTTTTGTTTGGGCTCCCGTTTCGCGGGGAAGCGCGTGCGCGTGGCGAGCCTGACCTCCCCGTGTGCCCCTCGCCCAGACCTTTCCAACGCCACCCGGGTGAAGGTGCTACGAGGTCCCGAAGTGGAGATGCCTGTCAATGAGCACCTTTTCCCAGCTTTGAATGCAGGTTTCCAGCTTCAGACAAAATGTGGCTCCAAACGTGCAGTTTTGCGCCCGAACGTGGGATTTCGCTGGGGACGGTTTCTAAATTCAAGTTGGCACGGGGGGCAGCGGTGTGTGTGGTTATTTTCCCAGGATTGATGATATCCAATTCGGTGGGTCCGTTTAAAGTTTTGT
>NC_085021.1:1444721-1447221 GCF_963692335.1 Osmerus eperlanus
CTTGTTGAGTATTTTGTGGGTGTGAAATGCACCGTTTGGCGCCCGAAAGTGTGATTTTGCTGGGGATGGTTTTGTTCTTCAAGTGAGGGCAAGGGGCAGCGGTGTGTGCGGTTATTTTCCCCGAAAAAAGTGTCCCCATTTCGGTAGGCGTGTTTGAAATGTTGTTTCGCTCGCAGCGTCGGGGAAATGCGCGTGCGGCCGCGGGTCTCGATGTGCCCGTGTTCCCCTCGGGCATACCTATCCAACGAGCCCTGGGTGAAGGTGCTACGAGGTTCCTAAGTGGGGATGCCTGTACATGAAGCCCTTGTTCCCAGCTTTGAATGCACGTTTCCAGCTTGAGAGAAACGGGGGCTTAAAATTCACAGTTATTCGCCCGAACGTGGGATTTCGCTGGGGACGGTTTCTAAATTCAAGTTGGCACGGGGGGCAGCGGTGTGCGCGGTTATCTTCCCGGAAAAAGCCGTCCCCAGCTCGGTGGGTCCGTTTAAAGTTTTGTTTGGGCTCCCGTTTCGCGGGGAAGCGCGTGCGCGTGGCGAGCCTGACCTCCCCGTGTGCCCCTCGCCCAGACCTTTCCAACGCCACCCGGGTGAAGGTGCTACGAGGTCCCGAAGTGGAGATGCCTGTCAATGAGCACCTTTTCCCAGCTTTGAATGCAGGTTTCCAGCTTCAGACAAAATGTGGCTCCAAACGTGCAGTTTTGCGCCCGAACGTGGGATTTCGCTGGGGACGGTTTCTAAATTCAAGTTGGCACGGGGGGCAGCGGTGTGTGTGGTTATTTTCCCAGGATTGATGATCCCCAATTCGGTGGGTCCGTTTAAAGTTTTGTTTGGGCTCCCGTTTCGCGGGGAAGCGCTGTGCGCGTGGCGAGCCTGACCTCCCCGTGTCCCCCTCGCCCAGACCTTTCCAACGCCACCCGGGTGAAGGTGCTACGAGGTCCCGAAGTGGAGATGCCTGTCAATGAGCACCTTTTCCCAGCTTTGAATGCACGTTTCCAGCTTCAGACAAAATGTGGCTCCAAACGTGCAGTTTTGCGCCCGAACGTGGGATTTCGCTGGGGACGGTTTCTAAATTCAAGTTGGCACGGGGGGCAGCGGTGTGCGTGGTTATTTTCCCAGGATTGATGATCCCCAATTCGGTGGGTCCGTTTAAAGTTTTGTTTGGGCTCCCGTTTCGCGGGGAAGCGCGTGCGCGTGGCGAGCCTGACCTCCCCGTGTCCCCCTCGCCCAGACCTTTCCAACGCCACCCGGGTGAAGGTGCTACGAGGTCCCGAAGTGGAGATGCCTGTCAATGAGCACCTTTTCCCAGCTTTGAATGCACGTTTCCAGCTTCAGACAAAATGTGGCTCCAAACGTGCAGTTTTGCGCCCGAACGTGGGATTTCGCTGGGGACGGTTTCTAAATTCAAGTTGGCACGGGGGGCAGCGGTGTGCGTGGTTATTTTCCCAGGATTGATGATCCCCAATTCGGTGGGTCCGTTTAAAGTTTTGTTTGGGCTCCCGTTTCGCGGGGAAGCGCGTGCGCGTGGCGAGCCTGACCTCCCCGTGTGCCCCTCGCCCAGACCTTTCCAACGCCACCCGGGTGAAGGTGCTACGAGGTCCCGAAGTGGAGATGCCTGTCAATGAGCACCTTTTCCCAGCTTTGAATGCAGGTTTCCAGCTTCAGACAAAATGTGGCTCCAAACGTGCAGTTTTGCGCCCGAACGTGGGATTTCGCTGGGGACGGTTTCTAAATTCAAGTTGGCACGGGGGGCAGCGGTGTGTGTGGTTATTTTCCCAGGATTGATGATATCCAATTCGGTGGGTCCGTTTAAAGTTTTGTTTGGCTTCCCGTTTTCGTTGTGTAGCTCTGATTTCACTGGGGATAGTTTTATACACTGCTTTAGAGTGGGGCACACACGTGAGAGTTGTTTTTTCATTGGAACTGACTATGGCCATTTCGGTGTAGACGTTTAACGTTTTCTTTCGCTTCCCGTTTCCGTTTTATCCAACCGATTTCGATAGGGACAGTTTTGTTATTTAAGTTGGAGTGGGGCGCGACGGCGTGCGTTGAAATTTTTCGCCGGTTTCAGCTCCGTTCACGGTTGTAGCTCCGTTTGAAGTTTTCTTTCGCTTCCGGTTTCGCGCACGCGCACGTGCGCGTTATAAGTCCCGGTTTTCCGTGTGCCCCCGGTTAATACCTTTCGAATGAGCCTATTTTGATCAAAATCCGTTCGGCGGAACCGAAAATGAGCTCGAAAAACGGTTTTCCCAGCTTCCCAATGCATTTCCCAGCTTCTGATTTACAAGCGTAACATTGTCGCGACCCCCAGTCCACCAGACAGCTACCATAGAGTATATAAGTCATCCTGGGAAAATGAATGGAAGTCAATGGCAGTATGACTTTACAGTGGTTTTGCCCATACCACACAAGCCCAATGAACCATGTGCACCACATGTGTCTCCCGCTCGCGGGTGAAAACGTATCCGCCATGAGAGGCACTCGGGGCGGGCACCCGATGGGGC
>NC_085021.1:1479721-1482221 GCF_963692335.1 Osmerus eperlanus
GAGTCAATGGGAGGATGCCCAGGGGCACTGCATCACTGGCACTTTAGCCTCCAAAACCTAAGTCCATTTTGAGTGGGAGTCAATGGGAGGATGCCCAGGGGCACTGCATCACAGGCACTTTAGCCTCCAAAACCTAAGTCCATTTTGAGTGGGAGTCAATGGGAGGATGCCCAGGGGCACGGGCACTGTAAACAGGGGATGCCCAGGGGCACGGGCACTGTAAGCAGGGGATGCCCAGGGGCACGTACTTCTTAAAGTGGGGTTATTTTGGTTTTAACACAGGGGGGGTGCTTAAGAGTGGGTGCACAGGGCCCCACGGTGATCAGGTAGTGCAGGGGGGTCCTCCCCGGAGGTGTGCTTGCCGCCCTGGGAGTGCTGTTCCCCGGGGAGGCCAAGAGTGTAGTGTTGTTCCCCGGGGCTCCCAAATTTTGCAGTGTGAGAGTGTGTTTGACTTGTTGAGTATTTTGTGGGTGTGAAATGCACCGTTTGGCGCCCGAAAGTGTGATTTTGCTGGGGATGGTTTTGTTCTTCAAGTGAGGGCAAGGGGCAGCGGTGTGTGCGGTTATTTTCCCCGAAAAAAGTGTCCCCATTTCGGTAGGCGTGTTTGAAATGTTGTTTCGCTCGCAGCGTCGGGGAAATGCGCGTGCGGCCGCGGGTCTCGATGTGCCCGTGTTCCCCTCGGGCATACCTATCCAACGAGCCCTGGGTGAAGGTGCTACGAGGTTCCTAAGTGGGGATGCCTGTACATGAAGCCCTTGTTCCCAGCTTTGAATGCACGTTTCCAGCTTGAGAGAAACGGGGGCTTAAAATTCACAGTTATTCGCCCGAACGTGGGATTTCGCTGGGGACGGTTTCTAAATTCAAGTTGGCACGGGGGGCAGCGGTGTGCGCGGTTATCTTCCCGGAAAAAGCCGTCCCCAGCTCGGTGGGTCCGTTTAAAGTTTTGTTTGGGCTCCCGTTTCGCGGGGAAGCGCGTGCGCGTGGCGAGCCTGACCTCCCCGTGTGCCCCTCGCCCAGACCTTTCCAACGCCACCCGGGTGAAGGTGCTACGAGGTCCCGAAGTGGAGATGCCTGTCAATGAGCACCTTTTCCCAGCTTTGAATGCAGGTTTCCAGCTTCAGACAAAATGTGGCTCCAAACGTGCAGTTTTGCGCCCGAACGTGGGATTTCGCTGGGGACGGTTTCTAAATTCAAGTTGGCACGGGGGGCAGCGGTGTGTGTGGTTATTTTCCCAGGATTGATGATCCCCAATTCGGTGGGTCCGTTTAAAGTTTTGTTTGGGCTCCCGTTTCGCGGGGAAGCGCGTGCGCGTGGCGAGCCTGACCTCCCCGTGTCCCCCTCGCCCAGACCTTTCCAACGCCACCCGGGTGAAGGTGCTACGAGGTCCCGAAGTGGAGATGCCTGTCAATGAGCACCTTTTCCCAGCTTTGAATGCACGTTTCCAGCTTCAGACAAAATGTGGCTCCAAACGTGCAGTTTTGCGCCCGAACGTGGGATTTCGCTGGGGACGGTTTCTAAATTCAAGTTGGCACGGGGGGCAGCGGTGTGCGTGGTTATTTTCCCAGGATTGATGATCCCCAATTCGGTGGGTCCGTTTAAAGTTTTGTTTGGGCTCCCGTTTCGCGGGGAAGCGCGTGCGCGTGGCGAGCCTGACCTCCCCGTGTCCCCCTCGCCCAGACCTTTCCAACGCCACCCGGGTGAAGGTGCTACGAGGTCCCGAAGTGGAGATGCCTGTCAATGAGCACCTTTTCCCAGCTTTGAATGCACGTTTCCAGCTTCAGACAAAATGTGGCTCCAAACGTGCAGTTTTGCGCTCCGAACGTGGGATTTCGCTGGGGACGGTTTCTAAATTCAAGTTGGCACGGGGGGCAGCGGTGTGCGTGGTTATTTTCCCAGGATTGATGATCCCCAATTCGGTGGGTCCGTTTAAAGTTTTGTTTGGGCTCCCGTTTCGCGGGGAAGCGCGTGCGCGTGGCGAGCCTGACCTCCCCGTGTGCCCCTCGCCCAGACCTTTCCAACGCCACCCGGGTGAAGGTGCTACGAGGTCCCGAAGTGGAGATGCCTGTCAATGAGCACCTTTTCCCAGCTTTGAATGCAGGTTTCCAGCTTCAGACAAAATGTGGCTCCAAACGTGCAGTTTTGCGCCCGAACGTGGGATTTCGCTGGGGACGGTTTCTAAATTCAAGTTGGCACGGGGGGCAGCGGTGTGTGTGGTTATTTTCCCAGGATTGATGATATCCAATTCGGTGGGTCCGTTTAAAGTTTTGTTTGGCTTCCCGTTTTCGTTGTGTAGCTCTGATTTCACTGGGGATAGTTTTATACACTGCTTTAGAGTGGGGCACACACGTGAGAGTTGTTTTTTCATTGGAACTGACTATGGCCATTTCGGTGTAGACGTTTAACGTTTTCTTTCGCTTCCCGTTTCCGTTTTATCCAACCGATTTCGATAGGGACAGTTTTGTTATTTAAGTTGGAGTGGGGCGCGACGGCGTGCGTTGAA
>NC_085021.1:1496177-1503677 GCF_963692335.1 Osmerus eperlanus
CATTTTGAGTGGGAGTCAATGGGAGGATGCCCAGGGGCACTGCATCACAGGCACTTTAGCCTCCAAAACCTAAGTCCATTTTGAGTGGGAGTCAATGGGAGGATGCCCAGGGGCACGGGCACTGTAAACAGGGGATGCCCAGGGGCACGGGCACTGTAAGCAGGGGATGCCCAGGGGCACGTACTTCTTAAAGTGGGGTTATTTTGGTTTTAACACAGGGGGGGTGCTTAAGAGTGGGTGCACAGGGCCCCACGGTGATCAGGTAGTGCAGGGGGGTCCTCCCCGGAGGTGTGCTTGCCGCCCTGGGAGTGCTGTTCCCCGGGGAGGCCAAGAGTGTAGTGTTGTTCCCCGGGGCTCCCAAATTTTGCAGTGTGAGAGTGTGTTTGACTTGTTGAGTATTTTGTGGGTGTGAAATGCACCGTTTGGCGCCCGAAAGTGTGATTTTGCTGGGGATGGTTTTGTTCTTCAAGTGAGGGCAAGGGGCAGCGGTGTGTGCGGTTATTTTCCCCGAAAAAAGTGTCCCCATTTCGGTAGGCGTGTTTGAAATGTTGTTTCGCTCGCAGCGTCGGGGAAATGCGCGTGCGGCCGCGGGTCTCGATGTGCCCGTGTTCCCCTCGGGCATACCTATCCAACGAGCCCTGGGTGAAGGTGCTACGAGGTTCCTAAGTGGGGATGCCTGTACATGAAGCCCTTGTTCCCAGCTTTGAATGCACGTTTCCAGCTTGAGAGAAACGGGGGCTTAAAATTCACAGTTATTCGCTCCGAACGTGGGATTTCGCTGGGGACGGTTTCTAAATTCAAGTTGGCACGGGGGGCAGCGGTGTGCGCGGTTATCTTCCCGGAAAAAGCCGTCCCCAGCTCGGTGGGTCCGTTTAAAGTTTTGTTTGGGCTCCCGTTTCGCGGGGAAGCGCGTGCGCGTGGCGAGCCTGACCTCCCCGTGTGCCCCTCGCCCAGACCTTTCCAACGCCACCCGGGTGAAGGTGCTACGAGGTCCCGAAGTGGAGATGCCTGTCAATGAGCACCTTTTCCCAGCTTTGAATGCAGGTTTCCAGCTTCAGACAAAATGTGGCTCCAAACGTGCAGTTTTGCGCCCGAACGTGGGATTTCGCTGGGGACGGTTTCTAAATTCAAGTTGGCACGGGGGGCAGCGGTGTGTGTGGTTATTTTCCCAGGATTGATGATCCCCAATTCGGTGGGTCCGTTTAAAGTTTTGTTTGGGCTCCCGTTTCGCGGGGAAGCGCGTGCGCGTGGCGAGCCTGACCTCCCCGTGTCCCCCTCGCCCAGACCTTTCCAACGCCACCCGGGTGAAGGTGCTACGAGGTCCCGAAGTGGAGATGCCTGTCAATGAGCACCTTTTCCCAGCTTTGAATGCACGTTTCCAGCTTCAGACAAAATGTGGCTCCAAACGTGCAGTTTTGCGCCCGAACGTGGGATTTCGCTGGGGACGGTTTCTAAATTCAAGTTGGCACGGGGGGCAGCGGTGTGCGCGGTTATCTTCCCGGAAAAAGCCGTCCCCAGCTCGGTGGGTCCGTTTAAAGTTTTGTTTGGGCTCCCGTTTCGCGGGGAAGCGCGTGCGCGTGGCGAGCCTGACCTCCCCGTGTGCCCCTCGCCCAGACCTTTCCAACGCCACCCGGGTGAAGGTGCTACGAGGTCCCGAAGTGGAGATGCCTGTCAATGAGCACCTTTTCCCAGCTTTGAATGCACGTTTCCAGCTTCAGACAAAATGTGGCTCCAAACGTGCAGTTTTGCGCCCGAACGTGGGATTTCGCTGGGGACGGTTTCTAAATTCAAGTTGGCACGGGGGGCAGCGGTGTGCGCGGTTATCTTCCCGGAAAAAGCCGTCCCCAGCTCGGTGGGTCCGTTTAAAGTTTTGTTTGGGCTCCCGTTTCGCGGGGAAGCGCGTGCGCGTGGCGAGCCTGACCTCCCCGTGTGCCCCTCGCCCAGACCTTTCCAACGCCACCCGGGTGAAGGTGCTACGAGGTCCCGAAGTGGAGATGCCTGTCAATGAGCACCTTTTCCCAGCTTTGAATGCAGGTTTCCAGCTTCAGACAAAATGTGGCTCCAAACGTGCAGTTTTGCGCCCGAACGTGGGATTTCGCTGGGGACGGTTTCTAAATTCAAGTTGGCACGGGGGGCAGCGGTGTGTGTGGTTATTTTCCCAGGATTGATGATCCCCAATTCGGTGGGTCCGTTTAAAGTTTTGTTTGGGCTCCCGTTTCGCGGGGAAGCGCGTGCGCGTGGCGAGCCTGACCTCCCCGTGTCCCCCTCGCCCAGACCTTTCCAACGCCACCCGGGTGAAGGTGCTACGAGGTCCCGAAGTGGAGATGCCTGTCAATGAGCACCTTTTCCCAGCTTTGAATGCAGGTTTCCAGCTTCAGACAAAATGTGGCTCCAAACGTGCAGTTTTGCGCCCGAACGTGGGATTTCGCTGGGGACGGTTTCTAAATTCAAGTTGGCACGGGGGGCAGCGGTGTGTGTGGTTATTTTCCCAGGATTGATGATCCCCAATTCGGTGGGTCCGTTTAAAGTTTTGTTTGGGCTCCCGTTTCGCGGGGAAGCGCGTGCGCGTGGCGAGCCTGACCTCCCCGTGTCCCCCTCGCCCAGACCTTTCCAACGCCACCCGGGTGAAGGTGCTACGAGGTCCCGAAGTGGAGATGCCTGTCAATGAGCACCTTTTCCCAGCTTTGAATGCACGTTTCCAGCTTCAGACAAAATGTGGCTCCAAACGTGCAGTTTTGCGCTCCGAACGTGGGATTTCGCTGGGGACGGTTTCTAAATTCAAGTTGGCACGGGGGGCAGCGGTTGTGTGTGGTTATTTTCCCAGGATTGATGATCCCCAATTCGGTGGGTCCGTTTAAAGTTTTGTTTGGGCTCCCGTTTCGCGGGGAAGCGCGTGCGCGTGGCGAGCCTGACCTCCCCGTGTCCCCCTCGCCCAGACCTTTCCAACGCCACCCGGGTGAAGGTGCTACGAGGTCCCGAAGTGGAGATGCCTGTCAATGAGCACCTTTTCCCAGCTTTGAATGCACGTTTCCAGCTTCAGACAAAATGTGGCTCCAAACGTGCAGTTTTGCGCTCCGAACGTGGGATTTCGCTGGGGACGGTTTCTAAATTCAAGTTGGCACGGGGGGCAGCGGTGTGTGTGGTTATTTTCCCAGGATTGATGATCCCCAATTCGGTGGGTCCGTTTAAAGTTTTGTTTGGGCTCCCGTTTCGCGGGGAAGCGCGTGCGCGTGGCGAGCCTGACCTCCCCGTGTCCCCCTCGCCCAGACCTTTCCAACGCCACCCGGGTGAAGGTGCTACGAGGTCCCGAAGTGGAGATGCCTGTCAATGAGCACCTTTTCCCAGCTTTGAATGCACGTTTCCAGCTTCAGACAAAATGTGGCTCCAAACGTGCAGTTTTGCGCCCGAACGTGGGATTTCGCTGGGGACGGTTTCTAAATTCAAGTTGGCACGGGGGGCAGCGGTGTGTGTGGTTATTTTCCCAGGATTGATGATCCCCAATTCGGTGGGTCCGTTTAAAGTTTTGTTTGGGCTCCCGTTTCGCGGGGAAGCGCGTGCGCGTGGCGAGCCTGACCTCCCCGTGTCCCCCTCGCCCAGACCTTTCCAACGCCACCCGGGTGAAGGTGCTACGAGGTCCCGAAGTGGAGATGCCTGTCAATGAGCACCTTTTCCCAGCTTTGAATGCACGTTTCCAGCTTCAGACAAAATGTGGCTCCAAACGTGCAGTTTTGCGCCCGAACGTGGGATTTCGCTGGGGACGGTTTCTAAATTCAAGTTGGCACGGGGGGCAGCGGTGTGTGTGGTTATTTTCCCAGGATTGATGATCCCCAATTCGGTGGGTCCGTTTAAAGTTTTGTTTGGGCTCCCGTTTCGCGGGGAAGCGCGTGCGCGTGGCGAGCCTGACCTCCCCGTGTCCCCCTCGCCCAGACCTTTCCAACGCCACCCGGGTGAAGGTGCTACGAGGTCCCGAAGTGGAGATGCCTGTCAATGAGCACCTTTTCCCAGCTTTGAATGCACGTTTCCAGCTTCAGACAAAATGTGGCTCCAAACGTGCAGTTTTGCGCCCGAACGTGGGATTTCGCTGGGGACGGTTTCTAAATTCAAGTTGGCACGGGGGGCAGCGGTGTGCGTGGTTATTTTCCCAGGATTGATGATCCCCAATTCGGTGGGTCCGTTTAAAGTTTTGTTTGGGCTCCCGTTTCGCGGGGAAGCGCGTGCGCGTGGCGAGCCTGACCTCCCCGTGTGCCCCTCGCCCAGACCTTTCCAACGCCACCCGGGTGAAGGTGCTACGAGGTCCCGAAGTGGAGATGCCTGTCAATGAGCACCTTTTCCCAGCTTTGAATGCACGTTTCCAGCTTCAGACAAAATGTGGCTCCAAACGTGCAGTTTTGCGCCCGAACGTGGGATTTCGCTGGGGACGGTTTCTAAATTCAAGTTGGCACGGGGGGCAGCGGTGTGTGTGGTTATTTTCCCAGGATTGATGATCCCCAATTCGGTGGGTCCGTTTAAAGTTTTGTTTGGGCTCCCGTTTCGCGGGGAAGCGCGTGCGCGTGGCGAGCCTGACCTCCCCGTGTCCCCCTCGCCCAGACCTTTCCAACGCCACCCGGGTGAAGGTGCTACGAGGTCCCGAAGTGGAGATGCCTGTCAATGAGCACCTTTTCCCAGCTTTGAATGCACGTTTCCAGCTTCAGACAAAATGTGGCTCCAAACGTGCAGTTTTGCGCACCGAACGTGGGATTTCGCTGGGGACGGTTTCTAAATTCAAGTTGGCACGGGGGGCAGCGGTGTGTGTGGTTATTTTCCCAGGATTGATGATCCCCAATTCGGTGGGTCCGTTTAAAGTTTTGTTTGGGCTCCCGTTTCGCGGGGAAGCGCGTGCGCGTGGCGAGCCTGACCTCCCCGTGTGCCCCTCGCCCAGACCTTTCCAACGCCACCCGGGTGAAGGTGCTACGAGGTCCCGAAGTGGAGATGCCTGTCAATGAGCACCTTTTCCCAGCTTTGAATGCACGTTTCCAGCTTCAGACAAAATGTGGCTCCAAACGTGCAGTTTTGCGCTCCGAACGTGGGATTTCGCTGGGGACGGTTTCTAAATTCAAGTTGGCACGGGGGGCAGCGGTGTGCGCGGTTATCTTCCCGGAAAAAGCCGTCCCCAGCTCGGTGGGTCCGTTTAAAGTTTTGTTTGGGCTCCCGTTTCGCGGGGAAGCGCGTGCGCGTGGCGAGCCTGACCTCCCCGTGTGCCCCTCGCCCAGACCTTTCCAACGCCACCCGGGTGAAGGTGCTACGAGGTCCCGAAGTGGAGATGCCTGTCAATGAGCACCTTTTCCCAGCTTTGAATGCAGGTTTCCAGCTTCAGACAAAATGTGGCTCCAAACGTGCAGTTTTGCGCCCGAACGTGGGATTTCGCTGGGGACGGTTTCTAAATTCAAGTTGGCACGGGGGGCAGCGGTGTGTGTGGTTATTTTCCCAGGATTGATGATCCCCAATTCGGTGGGTCCGTTTAAAGTTTTGTTTGGGCTCCCGTTTCGCGGGGAAGCGCGTGCGCGTGGCGAGCCTGACCTCCCCGTGTGCCCCTCGCCCAGACCTTTCCAACGCCACCCGGGTGAAGGTGCTACGAGGTCCCGAAGTGGAGATGCCTGTCAATGAGCACCTTTTCCCAGCTTTGAATGCAGGTTTCCAGCTTCAGACAAAATGTGGCTCCAAACGTGCAGTTTTGCGCCCGAACGTGGGATTTCGCTGGGGACGGTTTCTAAATTCAAGTTGGCACGGGGGGCAGCGGTGTGCGCGGTTATCTTCCCGGAAAAAGCCGTCCCCAGCTCGGTGGGTCCGTTTAAAGTTTTGTTTGGGCTCCCGTTTCGCGGGGAAGCGCGTGCGCGTGGCGAGCCTGACCTCCCCGTGTGCCCCTCGCCCAGACCTTTCCAACGCCACCCGGGTGAAGGTGCTACGAGGTCCCGAAGTGGAGATGCCTGTCAATGAGCACCTTTTCCCAGCTTTGAATGCAGGTTTCCAGCTTCAGACAAAATGTGGCTCCAAACGTGCAGTTTTGCGCTCCGAACGTGGGATTTCGCTGGGGACGGTTTCTAAATTCAAGTTGGCACGGGGGGCAGCGGTGTGTGTGGTTATTTTCCCAGGATTGATGATCCCCAATTCGGTGGGTCCGTTTAAAGTTTTGTTTGGGCTCCCGTTTCGCGGGGAAGCGCGTGCGCGTGGCGAGCCTGACCTCCCCGTGTGCCCCTCGCCCAGACCTTTCCAACGCCACCCGGGTGAAGGTGCTACGAGGTCCCGAAGTGGAGATGCCTGTCAATGAGCACCTTTTCCCAGCTTTGAATGCACGTTTCCAGCTTCAGACAAAATGTGGCTCCAAACGTGCAGTTTTGCGCCCGAACGTGGGATTTCGCTGGGGACGGTTTCTAAATTCAAGTTGGCACGGGGGGCAGCGGTGTGCGTGGTTATTTTCCCAGGATTGATGATCCCCAATTCGGTGGGTCCGTTTAAAGTTTTGTTTGGGCTCCCGTTTCGCGGGGAAGCGCGTGCGCGTGGCGAGCCTGACCTCCCCGTGTGCCCCTCGCCCAGACCTTTCCAACGCCACCCGGGTGAAGGTGCTACGAGGTCCCGAAGTGGAGATGCCTGTCAATGAGCACCTTTTCCCAGCTTTGAATGCACGTTTCCAGCTTCAGACAAAATGTGGCTCCAAACGTGCAGTTTTGCGCCCGAACGTGGGATTTCGCTGGGGACGGTTTCTAAATTCAAGTTGGCACGGGGGGCAGCGGTGTGTGTGGTTATTTTCCCAGGATTGATGATCCCCAATTCGGTGGGTCCGTTTAAAGTTTTGTTTGGGCTCCCGTTTCGCGGGGAAGCGCGTGCGCGTGGCGAGCCTGACCTCCCCGTGTCCCCCTCGCCCAGACCTTTCCAACGCCACCCGGGTGAAGGTGCTACGAGGTCCCGAAGTGGAGATGCCTGTCAATGAGCACCTTTTCCCAGCTTTGAATGCACGTTTCCAGCTTCAGACAAAATGTGGCTCCAAACGTGCAGTTTTGCGCCCGAACGTGGGATTTCGCTGGGGACGGTTTCTAAATTCAAGTTGGCACGGGGGGCAGCGGTGTGCGTGGTTATTTTCCCAGGATTGATGATCCCCAATTCGGTGGGTCCGTTTAAAGTTTTGTTTGGGCTCCCGTTTCGCGGGGAAGCGCGTGCGCGTGGCGAGCCTGACCTCCCCGTGTGCCCCTCGCCCAGACCTTTCCAACGCCACCCGGGTGAAGGTGCTACGAGGTCCCGAAGTGGAGATGCCTGTCAATGAGCACCTTTTCCCAGCTTTGAATGCACGTTTCCAGCTTGAGAGAAACGGGGGCTTAAAATTCACAGTTATTCGCTCCGAACGTGGGATTTCGCTGGGGACGGTTTCTAAATTCAAGTTGGCACGGGGGGCAGCGGTGTGTGTGGTTATTTTCCCAGGATTGATGATATCCAATTCGGTGGGTCCGTTTAAAGTTTTGTTTGGCTTCC
>NC_085021.1:1513677-1523677 GCF_963692335.1 Osmerus eperlanus
TATTTTGTGGGTGTGAAATGCACCGTTTGGCGCCCGAAAGTGTGATTTTGCTGGGGATGGTTTTGTTCTTCAAGTGAGGGCAAGGGGCAGCGGTGTGTGCGGTTATTTTCCCCGAAAAAAGTGTCCCCATTTCGGTAGGCGTGTTTGAAATGTTGTTTCGCTCGCAGCGTCGGGGAAATGCGCGTGCGGCCGCGGGTCTCGATGTGCCCGTGTTCCCCTCGGGCATACCTATCCAACGAGCCCTGGGTGAAGGTGCTACGAGGTTCCTAAGTGGGGATGCCTGTACATGAAGCCCTTGTTCCCAGCTTTGAATGCACGTTTCCAGCTTGAGAGAAACGGGGGCTTAAAATTCACAGTTATTCGCCCGAACGTGGGATTTCGCTGGGGACGGTTTCTAAATTCAAGTTGGCACGGGGGGCAGCGGTGTGCGCGGTTATCTTCCCGGAAAAAGCCGTCCCCAGCTCGGTGGGTCCGTTTAAAGTTTTGTTTGGGCTCCCGTTTCGCGGGGAAGCGCGTGCGCGTGGCGAGCCTGACCTCCCCGTGTGCCCCTCGCCCAGACCTTTCCAACGCCACCCGGGTGAAGGTGCTACGAGGTCCCGAAGTGGAGATGCCTGTCAATGAGCACCTTTTCCCAGCTTTGAATGCAGGTTTCCAGCTTCAGACAAAATGTGGCTCCAAACGTGCAGTTTTGCGCCCGAACGTGGGATTTCGCTGGGGACGGTTTCTAAATTCAAGTTGGCACGGGGGGCAGCGGTGTGCGCGGTTATCTTCCCGGAAAAAGCCGTCCCCAGCTCGGTGGGTCCGTTTAAAGTTTTGTTTGGGCTCCCGTTTCGCGGGGAAGCGCGTGCGCGTGGCGAGCCTGACCTCCCCGTGTGCCCCTCGCCCAGACCTTTCCAACGCCACCCGGGTGAAGGTGCTACGAGGTCCCGAAGTGGAGATGCCTGTCAATGAGCACCTTTTCCCAGCTTTGAATGCAGGTTTCCAGCTTCAGACAAAATGTGGCTCCAAACGTGCAGTTTTGCGCCCGAACGTGGGATTTCGCTGGGGACGGTTTCTAAATTCAAGTTGGCACGGGGGGCAGCGGTGTGTGTGGTTATTTTCCCAGGATTGATGATCCCCAATTCGGTGGGTCCGTTTAAAGTTTTGTTTGGGCTCCCGTTTCGCGGGGAAGCGCGTGCGCGTGGCGAGCCTGACCTCCCCGTGTGCCCCTCGCCCAGACCTTTCCAACGCCACCCGGGTGAAGGTGCTACGAGGTCCCGAAGTGGAGATGCCTGTCAATGAGCACCTTTTCCCAGCTTTGAATGCAGGTTTCCAGCTTCAGACAAAATGTGGCTCCAAACGTGCAGTTTTGCGCCCGAACGTGGGATTTCGCTGGGGACGGTTTCTAAATTCAAGTTGGCACGGGGGGCAGCGGTGTGCGCGGTTATCTTCCCGGAAAAAGCCGTCCCCAGCTCGGTGGGTCCGTTTAAAGTTTTGTTTGGGCTCCCGTTTCGCGGGGAAGCGCGTGCGCGTGGCGAGCCTGACCTCCCCGTGTGCCCCTCGCCCAGACCTTTCCAACGCCACCCGGGTGAAGGTGCTACGAGGTCCCGAAGTGGAGATGCCTGTCAATGAGCACCTTTTCCCAGCTTTGAATGCAGGTTTCCAGCTTCAGACAAAATGTGGCTCCAAACGTGCAGTTTTGCGCCCGAACGTGGGATTTCGCTGGGGACGGTTTCTAAATTCAAGTTGGCACGGGGGGCAGCGGTGTGTGTGGTTATTTTCCCAGGATTGATGATCCCCAATTCGGTGGGTCCGTTTAAAGTTTTGTTTGGGCTCCCGTTTCGCGGGGAAGCGCGTGCGCGTGGCGAGCCTGACCTCCCCGTGTCCCCCTCGCCCAGACCTTTCCAACGCCACCCGGGTGAAGGTGCTACGAGGTCCCGAAGTGGAGATGCCTGTCAATGAGCACCTTTTCCCAGCTTTGAATGCACGTTTCCAGCTTCAGACAAAATGTGGCTCCAAACGTGCAGTTTTGCGCCCGAACGTGGGATTTCGCTGGGGACGGTTTCTAAATTCAAGTTGGCACGGGGGGCAGCGGTGTGCGTGGTTATTTTCCCAGGATTGATGATCCCCAATTCGGTGGGTCCGTTTAAAGTTTTGTTTGGGCTCCCGTTTCGCGGGGAAGCGCGTGCGCGTGGCGAGCCTGACCTCCCCGTGTGCCCCTCGCCCAGACCTTTCCAACGCCACCCGGGTGAAGGTGCTACGAGGTCCCGAAGTGGAGATGCCTGTCAATGAGCACCTTTTCCCAGCTTTGAATGCAGGTTTCCAGCTTCAGACAAAATGTGGCTCCAAACGTGCAGTTTTGCGCCCGAACGTGGGATTTCGCTGGGGACGGTTTCTAAATTCAAGTTGGCACGGGGGGCAGCGGTGTGTGTGGTTATTTTCCCAGGATTGATGATCCCCAATTCGGTGGGTCCGTTTAAAGTTTTGTTTGGGCTCCCGTTTCGCGGGGAAGCGCGTGCGCGTGGCGAGCCTGACCTCCCCGTGTCCCCCTCGCCCAGACCTTTCCAACGCCACCCGGGTGAAGGTGCTACGAGGTCCCGAAGTGGAGATGCCTGTCAATGAGCACCTTTTCCCAGCTTTGAATGCACGTTTCCAGCTTCAGACAAAATGTGGCTCCAAACGTGCAGTTTTGCGCCCGAACGTGGGATTTCGCTGGGGACGGTTTCTAAATTCAAGTTGGCACGGGGGGCAGCGGTGTGCGTGGTTATTTTCCCAGGATTGATGATCCCCAATTCGGTGGGTCCGTTTAAAGTTTTGTTTGGGCTCCCGTTTCGCGGGGAAGCGCGTGCGCGTGGCGAGCCTGACCTCCCCGTGTGCCCCTCGCCCAGACCTTTCCAACGCCACCCGGGTGAAGGTGCTACGAGGTCCCGAAGTGGAGATGCCTGTCAATGAGCACCTTTTCCCAGCTTTGAATGCAGGTTTCCAGCTTCAGACAAAATGTGGCTCCAAACGTGCAGTTTTGCGCCCGAACGTGGGATTTCGCTGGGGACGGTTTCTAAATTCAAGTTGGCACGGGGGGCAGCGGTGTGCGCGGTTATCTTCCCGGAAAAAGCCGTCCCCAGCTCGGTGGGTCCGTTTAAAGTTTTGTTTGGGCTCCCGTTTCGCGGGGAAGCGCGTGCGCGTGGCGAGCCTGACCTCCCCGTGTGCCCCTCGCCCAGACCTTTCCAACGCCACCCGGGTGAAGGTGCTACGAGGTCCCGAAGTGGAGATGCCTGTCAATGAGCACCTTTTCCCAGCTTTGAATGCAGGTTTCCAGCTTCAGACAAAATGTGGCTCCAAACGTGCAGTTTTGCGCCCGAACGTGGGATTTCGCTGGGGACGGTTTCTAAATTCAAGTTGGCACGGGGGGCAGCGGTGTGTGTGGTTATTTTCCCAGGATTGATGATCCCCAATTCGGTGGGTCCGTTTAAAGTTTTGTTTGGGCTCCCGTTTCGCGGGGAAGCGCGTGCGCGTGGCGAGCCTGACCTCCCCGTGTCCCCCTCGCCCAGACCTTTCCAACGCCACCCGGGTGAAGGTGCTACGAGGTCCCGAAGTGGAGATGCCTGTCAATGAGCACCTTTTCCCAGCTTTGAATGCACGTTTCCAGCTTCAGACAAAATGTGGCTCCAAACGTGCAGTTTTGCGCCCGAACGTGGGATTTCGCTGGGGACGGTTTCTAAATTCAAGTTGGCACGGGGGGCAGCGGTGTGCGTGGTTATTTTCCCAGGATTGATGATCCCCAATTCGGTGGGTCCGTTTAAAGTTTTGTTTGGGCTCCCGTTTCGCGGGGAAGCGCGTGCGCGTGGCGAGCCTGACCTCCCCGTGTGCCCCTCGCCCAGACCTTTCCAACGCCACCCGGGTGAAGGTGCTACGAGGTCCCGAAGTGGAGATGCCTGTCAATGAGCACCTTTTCCCAGCTTTGAATGCAGGTTTCCAGCTTCAGACAAAATGTGGCTCCAAACGTGCAGTTTTGCGCCCGAACGTGGGATTTCGCTGGGGACGGTTTCTAAATTCAAGTTGGCACGGGGGGCAGCGGTGTGTGTGGTTATTTTCCCAGGATTGATGATCCCCAATTCGGTGGGTCCGTTTAAAGTTTTGTTTGGGCTCCCGTTTCGCGGGGAAGCGCGTGCGCGTGGCGAGCCTGACCTCCCCGTGTCCCCCTCGCCCAGACCTTTCCAACGCCACCCGGGTGAAGGTGCTACGAGGTCCCGAAGTGGAGATGCCTGTCAATGAGCACCTTTTCCCAGCTTTGAATGCACGTTTCCAGCTTCAGACAAAATGTGGCTCCAAACGTGCAGTTTTGCGCCCGAACGTGGGATTTCGCTGGGGACGGTTTCTAAATTCAAGTTGGCACGGGGGGCAGCGGTGTGCGTGGTTATTTTCCCAGGATTGATGATCCCCAATTCGGTGGGTCCGTTTAAAGTTTTGTTTGGGCTCCCGTTTCGCGGGGAAGCGCGTGCGCGTGGCGAGCCTGACCTCCCCGTGTGCCCCTCGCCCAGACCTTTCCAACGCCACCCGGGTGAAGGTGCTACGAGGTCCCGAAGTGGAGATGCCTGTCAATGAGCACCTTTTCCCAGCTTTGAATGCACGTTTCCAGCTTGAGAGAAACGGGGGCTTAAAATTCACAGTTATTCGCCCGAACGTGGGATTTCGCTGGGGACGGTTTCTAAATTCAAGTTGGCACGGGGGGCAGCGGTGTGTGTGGTTATTTTCCCAGGATTGATGATATCCAATTCGGTGGGTCCGTTTAAAGTTTTGTTTGGCTTCCCGTTTTCGTTGTGTAGCTCTGATTTCACTGGGGATAGTTTTATACACTGCTTTAGAGTGGGGCACACACGTGAGAGTTGTTTTTTCATTGGAACTGACTATGGCCATTTCGGTGTAGACGTTTAACGTTTTCTTTCGCTTCCCGTTTCCGTTTTATCCAACCGATTTCGATAGGGACAGTTTTGTTATTTAAGTTGGAGTGGGGCGCGACGGCGTGCGTTGAAATTTTTCGCCGGTTTCAGCTCCGTTCACGGTTGTAGCTCCGTTTGAAGTTTTCTTTCGCTTCCGGTTTCGCGCACGCGCACGTGCGCGTTATAAGTCCCGGTTTTCCGTGTGCCCCCGGTTAATACCTTTCGAATGAGCCTATTTTGATCAAAATCCGTTCGGCGGAACCGAAAATGAGCTCGAAAAACGGTTTTCCCAGCTTCCCAATGCATTTCCCAGCTTCTGATTTACAAGCGTAACATTGTCGCGACCCCCAGTCCACCAGACAGCTACCATAGAGTATATAAGTCATCCTGGGAAAATGAATGGAAGTCAATGGCAGTATGACTTTACAGTGGTTTTGCCCATACCACACAAGCCCAATGAACCATGTGCACCACATGTGTCTCCCGCTCGCGGGTGAAAACGTATCCGCCATGAGAGGCACTCGGGGCGGGCACCCGATGGGGCACGAGACCCCCCCACCCCTGGTGGTCAAAAAAAGTTAAAGTTTTTTTTCGCTTTCCTCCAGGCGCCTACTTGGCTCCGGGGCGCCCCAGAATCATGCCCCCCGACCCCGGCACCACCCGGGGGGCCGATGGGGGCCCTTTTTTTGAAAAATTTTTTTTTTCCATATTTGAAGCCCCGGCACAGGCTAGACCCATACCCCGACCCCGGGCACCCGCGAGCGGCCGGTAGGTGGCGTGTTTTGGGTCATTTTTTTTTTTTTGGCCGTTCTGAAGCTCCAGCGAGTCCCTGAGCCATACCCCGACCACGGCACTTCCCGGGGGGCCCCCCGTATACCGTAACGGCCGGTTGGGGGCGCTTTTTTTGAATTTTTTTTTTTCCCATATTTGAAGCCCCGGCACAGGCTAGACCCATACCCCGACCCCGGGCACCCGCGAGCGGCCGGTAGGTGGCGTGTTTTGGGTCATTTTTTTTTTTTTTGGCCGTTCTGAAGCTCCAGCAAGGGCCTGATCCATACCACACACACAGACCATCGTGACACCGTCACCCACCTGACCGAATGGCGTTCTCGACCCCCATGATAGGAGGGCCCCCACCATACAGGTGGACGGTTCCTTCGGCACTGGGGGGTCAGTCCCTTGTCCCGGGTAGCCAAGAGCGGGGCCCGTGTGCCTCGAGGCTCCTGGGAGAAATGTTCGGTGCGAGGCCAAGGAGCACCGTCTGTCTTGGAGGTCCTACGATGGCGTTCCGGCGCGGGGAGTGGCACTCCTGGCTCACACCCTGGTGTTGTCCACCCCGCTACGCGTCGGCGTCAGAGACATGATGTTTCGCAAAACCTGCTCTCGGTATACCGGTTGGCGTCCTACCCAGCCCGTCCTTGCTGACGGTGTCTCCCGGGTCCGGCTCGGCCGTCCCTACCCCCCGACCCCGGGGGAGAGGGTATGTCGTGGGGATCCCGGGGGGCCTCCCGTCGGGTGCTCCGCGTGGAGCCCTGGAGAAGGCTACCTGGTTGATCCTGCCAGTAGCATATGCTTGTCTCAAAGATTAAGCCATGCAAGTCTAAGTACACACGGCCGGTACAGTGAAACTGCGAATGGCTCATTAAATCAGTTATGGTTCCTTTGATCGCTCCAACGTTACTTGGATAACTGTGGCAATTCTAGAGCTAATACATGCCAACGAGCGCTGACCCTTGCGGGGATGCGTGCATTTATCAGACCCAAAACCCATGCGGGGACGGTGGGCCGGCCCTTCGGGGTCTCTGCCGGCCCCGGACGCTTTGGTGACTCTAGATAACCTCGAGCCGATCGCGCGCCCTCCGTGGCGGTGACGTCTCATTCGAATGTCTGCCCTATCAACTTTCGATGGTACTTTCTGTGCCTACCATGGTGACCACGGGTAACGGGGAATCAGGGTTCGATTCCGGAGAGGGAGCCTGAGAAACGGCTACCACATCCAAGGAAGGCAGAGGTTATGGTCCTCGGATGTCCTTACCAGCTGTACTGTTGTCGGCCGAGTATGTGTCTTCCAGTAGGGGTGAGAGTTCACCCAGGTGGGCCCCTGCTAGTTCTAGTGGGGGTCCCTCCAGCTGGCTGTTTCTTGATTCTGCCCCTGGCGGGGTCCTCTGGGTCTGTCTCGGCCGTCCCTCCCCTGACTGCGCAGCCCTCCGTCTGACGGGGTGCTGTAGCGGGGGGTGGGTATGCCGTGCGGGCCTGGGTGACCTCCGTCGGGGGCTTATTTCTTGGAATTTTGAGCGTTTTGAGGTGAGTCGGCCGGAGCGTCGGGTGGAGCTGTTTGGAGAGTGCCCCCTACGGTATCGTGGTGCATGCAGTGGTAAAGGGGGCCTCCACTACTTGGATAAGAGTGTCCGCTAAATGAGTGTTTAGCGGGCGATGTCTGATTTCAGCGTCGTCGGGGAAGGCCCCGTGCCAGTGGAGGAGCACGGTGGGACCGAGCGAGCCCTCCATGGTGGTTCAGAGTCTGGGGTGGCTCTGACCATCCCGCAGCCACATCCCGTCCCCGTGCCAATGAGGGAGCACGGCGAGACCCAGCGAGACCCTCATGGTGACTCGGAGTCGGAGGCGGCTCTGGTCATCCCGAAGCCACGCCTCGAGGATCCCATGAAGGGAGTTAAGTTCAAGAGGGCTCCTTCTCCTGCAGCATCATGCCGTCCGAACAAGAAGGCGAGGCAGAGTGGACGGAGGCCCTTACCAGGAGGGCCTGTAGGAACGACCCTTGTGGCTCAGAGTACAGGCCACTTGGGCATAACATGTGCTCTACCCGAGGGAGAAATGGTCGACTCCCCTGGGGAATCCCCAGACCATACTGATTATCCTGAATTGTTGGATGGTGCGTGCACGAGCCCTGGGCGGTCTGTCTATACGAGATGGTGTAGCGATTGGGAAGACGCATTTGGAACGTGCGTGGACAGGCCGTACCAACCAGAGGAGTGGGACCTCACCGAGGGAATGGTGCTGTCCTGCGAATCTGGTCTGCCTCTTGGAGGAAGTCCAGGTGTGGGTCTTTCTGATGATGGGGGCAGCTTCGAACGCTATAGGGGCTTAGACCTCGATCTCCAGCCCTCTGACCCCACTCCCGTAGTAGCAGCGGTGGAGTGCGCGGCAGAGTCACCTCAGCGCTTGAGCAGTCCGTCTCGCCCTGTCTTTACAGGGAGTTCCCCAGACGTGACGCCGGTGCGACCTCTTATCACTGTCCCAGCAATTGACCCCAATAGACGGGTCTTCCCAAGGCCCGCAGCTGCCGTCGCTCCTTGGTGTGTCTCGCTTCCCCTCACCGACCCGTGCTGCGGCCTCTGTGGTGCGCGCATTGGGACCGTCACTGGGCTGGCCGTTCATTTCCGGATCAAGCACCACACGGTCTCAGTGGCATACAAATGTTCCTTGTGTGGACGAACCAATGCCAACCACCACCCGATCTCCTGCCACATCCCGAAGTGCCAGGGGGAGGTCACGGTTCCGACTGGTGGTGAGGGAGGATTCCCGTGTGAATCCTGCCCGCGGTCCTTCGAGACCGGCAGGGGGTTGTCCCAACACAGGAAAAGCGCCCACCTGGACCTTTATCGCCGGGGGAGTCTGGAGAAGGAGCGTGCCCGGTGTGGGAGTGCGGCCAGCGTGGATACATGGGCGAAGGAGGAACTTGGCCGCCTGCGGGTTCTCTCTGCAAGACATGGACACCTTCCCGGTGCGGATGCGATCATTTCCAGGAAGTTAAACACAGGGAAGACAGTGAAGGAGGTGAGGTATATGAGAAGACTGCTGGAGCCTGGTGTACGTGGTGGGGCTGACGAGGCCCCGGACTGGAGTGATCTAGCCCGGGAGTTGTCGCGCGCGAGTGACCCCTCACCCCCCCGACATGGAGTTCTGGTTAGGCTCCTGGAAGGTGTTGCGCGTCGGGAGGTCGAGTATGAGGAGGTACAGGTCGGCCCCACATCCATGCCATGGGGGGGTGCTATCCCAAGTCCTGCGTGGGTATCGTCTTCGGCACTTGAGCTCCTACGGGAGCTGGGAAAGGGGACCGGGGGTGCTGGTTTGGGTTTGGCTAGCCGGGTCGAGCGCGAGCACGCGAGTTCCTCTGGAAGACGATGGGGCGCCAGGCGAAGGGAGTTTCGGCTGCACCAAGAGATGTATGCTGCGGCTCGCCGGAAGCTGGCGACCAGGATCCTCGACGGGGAGACGGGGGGTCCCTGCCCTATCCCTATGGCTGAAATCACTTCTGCGATGGAAGCCAGATGGGGGGGGGGGGAGCCCTTTAGTGGGCTTGGTCAGTTTGGCGTCGGCGGGTTGATCTCGAATGAGTTCTTCTGGGCTCCGATCTCGGCCTCCGAGGTGAGCGAAAACCTCCTTCGCATGAATAACAGCTCCGCCCCCGGTCCCGACGGTGTGACTAAGCAGGACTTGGTCAAATGGGATCGGAGCGGAAGCCGGCTGGCGCGGCTGTTCACCGCGTGGCTTGTCGCTGGAGTCCTGCCTGAGGTCTTCAAGATGAACGTATCAACACTGATTCCGAAGTCCACTGTTCCGGCCGACCTACTCTCGGTATCGAACTGGCGCCCCATCACGGTCGGTTCAGTAGTGCTTCGGTTATTCTCGCGGATAATGACGTTGAGGTTGGCCGCCGCCTGCCCACTGTCCCCGCGCCAGAAAGGATTTACGTGTTCCTCTGGCTGTTCCGAGAACCTGATGATACTAGATGGGATCATAAGGCGGTGCAGGGAAGGTCGAGCAAAGCTGGCTTTGGTCTCCGTTGATTTCGCGAAGGCTTTCGATACCGTGGCTCACGAGCACATCCTCGGTGCTCTGAGGCGAAAGGGACTAGACGAGCACGTGTTGGGTCTCATCCGGGACTCCTATGTGGGTTGCGCGACCAGAGTCAAAGGGGGAGGCAGGCTCTCCCACCCGATTGACATGAAGGTAGGGGTCAAACAAGGGGACCCCATGAGCCCCCTTCTTTTCAACGTGGCACTGGACCCGTTAATCCAGACGCTTGAGCGCCGAGGCGAGGGTTTCGCATGGGGAGACCAATC
>NC_085021.1:1531177-1551177 GCF_963692335.1 Osmerus eperlanus
GAACGTGGGATTTCGCTGGGGACGGTTTCTAAATTCAAGTTGGCACGGGGGGCAGCGGTGTGCGCGGTTATCTTCCCGGAAAAAGCCGTCCCCAGCTCGGTGGGTCCGTTTAAAGTTTTGTTTGGGCTCCCGTTTCGCGGGGAAGCGCGTGCGCGTGGCGAGCCTGACCTCCCCGTGTGCCCCTCGCCCAGACCTTTCCAACGCCACCCGGGTGAAGGTGCTACGAGGTCCCGAAGTGGAGATGCCTGTCAATGAGCACCTTTTCCCAGCTTTGAATGCAGGTTTCCAGCTTCAGACAAAATGTGGCTCCAAACGTGCAGTTTTGCGCCCGAACGTGGGATTTCGCTGGGGACGGTTTCTAAATTCAAGTTGGCACGGGGGGCAGCGGTGTGTGTGGTTATTTTCCCAGGATTGATGATCCCCAATTCGGTGGGTCCGTTTAAAGTTTTGTTTGGGCTCCCGTTTCGCGGGGAAGCGCGTGCGCGTGGCGAGCCTGACCTCCCCGTGTGCCCCTCGCCCAGACCTTTCCAACGCCACCCGGGTGAAGGTGCTACGAGGTCCCGAAGTGGAGATGCCTGTCAATGAGCACCTTTTCCCAGCTTTGAATGCAGGTTTCCAGCTTCAGACAAAATGTGGCTCCAAACGTGCAGTTTTGCGCCCGAACGTGGGATTTCGCTGGGGACGGTTTCTAAATTCAAGTTGGCACGGGGGGCAGCGGTGTGTGTGGTTATTTTCCCAGGATTGATGATCCCCAATTCGGTGGGTCCGTTTAAAGTTTTGTTTGGGCTCCCGTTTCGCGGGGAAGCGCGTGCGCGTGGCGAGCCTGACCTCCCCGTGTGCCCCTCGCCCAGACCTTTCCAACGCCACCCGGGTGAAGGTGCTACGAGGTCCCGAAGTGGAGATGCCTGTCAATGAGCACCTTTTCCCAGCTTTGAATGCAGGTTTCCAGCTTCAGACAAAATGTGGCTCCAAACGTGCAGTTTTGCGCCCGAACGTGGGATTTCGCTGGGGACGGTTTCTAAATTCAAGTTGGCACGGGGGGCAGCGGTGTGCGCGGTTATCTTCCCGGAAAAAGCCGTCCCCAGCTCGGTGGGTCCGTTTAAAGTTTTGTTTGGGCTCCCGTTTCGCGGGGAAGCGCGTGCGCGTGGCGAGCCTGACCTCCCCGTGTGCCCCTCGCCCAGACCTTTCCAACGCCACCCGGGTGAAGGTGCTACGAGGTCCCGAAGTGGAGATGCCTGTCAATGAGCACCTTTTCCCAGCTTTGAATGCAGGTTTCCAGCTTCAGACAAAATGTGGCTCCAAACGTGCAGTTTTGCGCCCGAACGTGGGATTTCGCTGGGGACGGTTTCTAAATTCAAGTTGGCACGGGGGGCAGCGGTGTGTGTGGTTATTTTCCCAGGATTGATGATCCCCAATTCGGTGGGTCCGTTTAAAGTTTTGTTTGGGCTCCCGTTTCGCGGGGAAGCGCGTGCGCGTGGCGAGCCTGACCTCCCCGTGTCCCCCTCGCCCAGACCTTTCCAACGCCACCCGGGTGAAGGTGCTACGAGGTCCCGAAGTGGAGATGCCTGTCAATGAGCACCTTTTCCCAGCTTTGAATGCAGGTTTCCAGCTTCAGACAAAATGTGGCTCCAAACGTGCAGTTTTGCGCCCGAACGTGGGATTTCGCTGGGGACGGTTTCTAAATTCAAGTTGGCACGGGGGGCAGCGGTGTGTGTGGTTATTTTCCCAGGATTGATGATCCCCAATTCGGTGGGTCCGTTTAAAGTTTTGTTTGGGCTCCCGTTTCGCGGGGAAGCGCGTGCGCGTGGCGAGCCTGACCTCCCCGTGTCCCCCTCGCCCAGACCTTTCCAACGCCACCCGGGTGAAGGTGCTACGAGGTCCCGAAGTGGAGATGCCTGTCAATGAGCACCTTTTCCCAGCTTTGAATGCACGTTTCCAGCTTCAGACAAAATGTGGCTCCAAACGTGCAGTTTTGCGCCCGAACGTGGGATTTCGCTGGGGACGGTTTCTAAATTCAAGTTGGCACGGGGGGCAGCGGTGTGTGTGGTTATTTTCCCAGGATTGATGATCCCCAATTCGGTGGGTCCGTTTAAAGTTTTGTTTGGGCTCCCGTTTCGCGGGGAAGCGCGTGCGCGTGGCGAGCCTGACCTCCCCGTGTCCCCCTCGCCCAGACCTTTCCAACGCCACCCGGGTGAAGGTGCTACGAGGTCCCGAAGTGGAGATGCCTGTCAATGAGCACCTTTTCCCAGCTTTGAATGCACGTTTCCAGCTTCAGACAAAATGTGGCTCCAAACGTGCAGTTTTGCGCCCGAACGTGGGATTTCGCTGGGGACGGTTTCTAAATTCAAGTTGGCACGGGGGGCAGCGGTGTGTGTGGTTATTTTCCCAGGATTGATGATCCCCAATTCGGTGGGTCCGTTTAAAGTTTTGTTTGGGCTCCCGTTTCGCGGGGAAGCGCGTGCGCGTGGCGAGCCTGACCTCCCCGTGTCCCCCTCGCCCAGACCTTTCCAACGCCACCCGGGTGAAGGTGCTACGAGGTCCCGAAGTGGAGATGCCTGTCAATGAGCACCTTTTCCCAGCTTTGAATGCACGTTTCCAGCTTCAGACAAAATGTGGCTCCAAACGTGCAGTTTTGCGCCCGAACGTGGGATTTCGCTGGGGACGGTTTCTAAATTCAAGTTGGCACGGGGGGCAGCGGTGTGCGTGGTTATTTTCCCAGGATTGATGATCCCCAATTCGGTGGGTCCGTTTAAAGTTTTGTTTGGGCTCCCGTTTCGCGGGGAAGCGCGTGCGCGTGGCGAGCCTGACCTCCCCGTGTGCCCCTCGCCCAGACCTTTCCAACGCCACCCGGGTGAAGGTGCTACGAGGTCCCGAAGTGGAGATGCCTGTCAATGAGCACCTTTTCCCAGCTTTGAATGCACGTTTCCAGCTTCAGACAAAATGTGGCTCCAAACGTGCAGTTTTGCGCCCGAACGTGGGATTTCGCTGGGGACGGTTTCTAAATTCAAGTTGGCACGGGGGGCAGCGGTGTGTGTGGTTATTTTCCCAGGATTGATGATCCCCAATTCGGTGGGTCCGTTTAAAGTTTTGTTTGGGCTCCCGTTTCGCGGGGAAGCGCGTGCGCGTGGCGAGCCTGACCTCCCCGTGTCCCCCTCGCCCAGACCTTTCCAACGCCACCCGGGTGAAGGTGCTACGAGGTCCCGAAGTGGAGATGCCTGTCAATGAGCACCTTTTCCCAGCTTTGAATGCACGTTTCCAGCTTCAGACAAAATGTGGCTCCAAACGTGCAGTTTTGCGCCCGAACGTGGGATTTCGCTGGGGACGGTTTCTAAATTCAAGTTGGCACGGGGGGCAGCGGTGTGTGTGGTTATTTTCCCAGGATTGATGATCCCCAATTCGGTGGGTCCGTTTAAAGTTTTGTTTGGGCTCCCGTTTCGCGGGGAAGCGCGTGCGCGTGGCGAGCCTGACCTCCCCGTGTGCCCCTCGCCCAGACCTTTCCAACGCCACCCGGGTGAAGGTGCTACGAGGTCCCGAAGTGGAGATGCCTGTCAATGAGCACCTTTTCCCAGCTTTGAATGCACGTTTCCAGCTTCAGACAAAATGTGGCTCCAAACGTGCAGTTTTGCGCCCGAACGTGGGATTTCGCTGGGGACGGTTTCTAAATTCAAGTTGGCACGGGGGGCAGCGGTGTGCGCGGTTATCTTCCCGGAAAAAGCCGTCCCCAGCTCGGTGGGTCCGTTTAAAGTTTTGTTTGGGCTCCCGTTTCGCGGGGAAGCGCGTGCGCGTGGCGAGCCTGACCTCCCCGTGTGCCCCTCGCCCAGACCTTTCCAACGCCACCCGGGTGAAGGTGCTACGAGGTCCCGAAGTGGAGATGCCTGTCAATGAGCACCTTTTCCCAGCTTTGAATGCAGGTTTCCAGCTTCAGACAAAATGTGGCTCCAAACGTGCAGTTTTGCGCCCGAACGTGGGATTTCGCTGGGGACGGTTTCTAAATTCAAGTTGGCACGGGGGGCAGCGGTGTGTGTGGTTATTTTCCCAGGATTGATGATCCCCAATTCGGTGGGTCCGTTTAAAGTTTTGTTTGGGCTCCCGTTTCGCGGGGAAGCGCGTGCGCGTGGCGAGCCTGACCTCCCCGTGTGCCCCTCGCCCAGACCTTTCCAACGCCACCCGGGTGAAGGTGCTACGAGGTCCCGAAGTGGAGATGCCTGTCAATGAGCACCTTTTCCCAGCTTTGAATGCAGGTTTCCAGCTTCAGACAAAATGTGGCTCCAAACGTGCAGTTTTGCGCCCGAACGTGGGATTTCGCTGGGGACGGTTTCTAAATTCAAGTTGGCACGGGGGGCAGCGGTGTGCGCGGTTATCTTCCCGGAAAAAGCCGTCCCCAGCTCGGTGGGTCCGTTTAAAGTTTTGTTTGGGCTCCCGTTTCGCGGGGAAGCGCGTGCGCGTGGCGAGCCTGACCTCCCCGTGTGCCCCTCGCCCAGACCTTTCCAACGCCACCCGGGTGAAGGTGCTACGAGGTCCCGAAGTGGAGATGCCTGTCAATGAGCACCTTTTCCCAGCTTTGAATGCAGGTTTCCAGCTTCAGACAAAATGTGGCTCCAAACGTGCAGTTTTGCGCCCGAACGTGGGATTTCGCTGGGGACGGTTTCTAAATTCAAGTTGGCACGGGGGGCAGCGGTGTGTGTGGTTATTTTCCCAGGATTGATGATCCCCAATTCGGTGGGTCCGTTTAAAGTTTTGTTTGGGCTCCCGTTTCGCGGGGAAGCGCGTGCGCGTGGCGAGCCTGACCTCCCCGTGTCCCCCTCGCCCAGACCTTTCCAACGCCACCCGGGTGAAGGTGCTACGAGGTCCCGAAGTGGAGATGCCTGTCAATGAGCACCTTTTCCCAGCTTTGAATGCACGTTTCCAGCTTCAGACAAAATGTGGCTCCAAACGTGCAGTTTTGCGCCCGAACGTGGGATTTCGCTGGGGACGGTTTCTAAATTCAAGTTGGCACGGGGGGCAGCGGTGTGCGTGGTTATTTTCCCAGGATTGATGATCCCCAATTCGGTGGGTCCGTTTAAAGTTTTGTTTGGGCTCCCGTTTCGCGGGGAAGCGCGTGCGCGTGGCGAGCCTGACCTCCCCGTGTGCCCCTCGCCCAGACCTTTCCAACGCCACCCGGGTGAAGGTGCTACGAGGTCCCGAAGTGGAGATGCCTGTCAATGAGCACCTTTTCCCAGCTTTGAATGCAGGTTTCCAGCTTCAGACAAAATGTGGCTCCAAACGTGCAGTTTTGCGCCCGAACGTGGGATTTCGCTGGGGACGGTTTCTAAATTCAAGTTGGCACGGGGGGCAGCGGTGTGTGTGGTTATTTTCCCAGGATTGATGATCCCCAATTCGGTGGGTCCGTTTAAAGTTTTGTTTGGGCTCCCGTTTCGCGGGGAAGCGCGTGCGCGTGGCGAGCCTGACCTCCCCGTGTGCCCCTCGCCCAGACCTTTCCAACGCCACCCGGGTGAAGGTGCTACGAGGTCCCGAAGTGGAGATGCCTGTCAATGAGCACCTTTTCCCAGCTTTGAATGCAGGTTTCCAGCTTCAGACAAAATGTGGCTCCAAACGTGCAGTTTTGCGCCCGAACGTGGGATTTCGCTGGGGACGGTTTCTAAATTCAAGTTGGCACGGGGGGCAGCGGTGTGTGTGGTTATTTTCCCAGGATTGATGATCCCCAATTCGGTGGGTCCGTTTAAAGTTTTGTTTGGGCTCCCGTTTCGCGGGGAAGCGCGTGCGCGTGGCGAGCCTGACCTCCCCGTGTCCCCCTCGCCCAGACCTTTCCAACGCCACCCGGGTGAAGGTGCTACGAGGTCCCGAAGTGGAGATGCCTGTCAATGAGCACCTTTTCCCAGCTTTGAATGCAGGTTTCCAGCTTCAGACAAAATGTGGCTCCAAACGTGCAGTTTTGCGCCCGAACGTGGGATTTCGCTGGGGACGGTTTCTAAATTCAAGTTGGCACGGGGGGCAGCGGTGTGTGTGGTTATTTTCCCAGGATTGATGATCCCCAATTCGGTGGGTCCGTTTAAAGTTTTGTTTGGGCTCCCGTTTCGCGGGGAAGCGCGTGCGCGTGGCGAGCCTGACCTCCCCGTGTCCCCCTCGCCCAGACCTTTCCAACGCCACCCGGGTGAAGGTGCTACGAGGTCCCGAAGTGGAGATGCCTGTCAATGAGCACCTTTTCCCAGCTTTGAATGCACGTTTCCAGCTTCAGACAAAATGTGGCTCCAAACGTGCAGTTTTGCGCCCGAACGTGGGATTTCGCTGGGGACGGTTTCTAAATTCAAGTTGGCACGGGGGGCAGCGGTGTGTGTGGTTATTTTCCCAGGATTGATGATCCCCAATTCGGTGGGTCCGTTTAAAGTTTTGTTTGGGCTCCCGTTTCGCGGGGAAGCGCGTGCGCGTGGCGAGCCTGACCTCCCCGTGTCCCCCTCGCCCAGACCTTTCCAACGCCACCCGGGTGAAGGTGCTACGAGGTCCCGAAGTGGAGATGCCTGTCAATGAGCACCTTTTCCCAGCTTTGAATGCAGGTTTCCAGCTTCAGACAAAATGTGGCTCCAAACGTGCAGTTTTGCGCCCGAACGTGGGATTTCGCTGGGGACGGTTTCTAAATTCAAGTTGGCACGGGGGGCAGCGGTGTGCGCGGTTATCTTCCCGGAAAAAGCCGTCCCCAGCTCGGTGGGTCCGTTTAAAGTTTTGTTTGGGCTCCCGTTTCGCGGGGAAGCGCGTGCGCGTGGCGAGCCTGACCTCCCCGTGTGCCCCTCGCCCAGACCTTTCCAACGCCACCCGGGTGAAGGTGCTACGAGGTCCCGAAGTGGAGATGCCTGTCAATGAGCACCTTTTCCCAGCTTTGAATGCAGGTTTCCAGCTTCAGACAAAATGTGGCTCCAAACGTGCAGTTTTGCGCCCGAACGTGGGATTTCGCTGGGGACGGTTTCTAAATTCAAGTTGGCACGGGGGGCAGCGGTGTGTGTGGTTATTTTCCCAGGATTGATGATCCCCAATTCGGTGGGTCCGTTTAAAGTTTTGTTTGGGCTCCCGTTTCGCGGGGAAGCGCGTGCGCGTGGCGAGCCTGACCTCCCCGTGTCCCCCTCGCCCAGACCTTTCCAACGCCACCCGGGTGAAGGTGCTACGAGGTCCCGAAGTGGAGATGCCTGTCAATGAGCACCTTTTCCCAGCTTTGAATGCACGTTTCCAGCTTCAGACAAAATGTGGCTCCAAACGTGCAGTTTTGCGCCCGAACGTGGGATTTCGCTGGGGACGGTTTCTAAATTCAAGTTGGCACGGGGGGCAGCGGTGTGCGCGGTTATCTTCCCGGAAAAAGCCGTCCCCAGCTCGGTGGGTCCGTTTAAAGTTTTGTTTGGGCTCCCGTTTCGCGGGGAAGCGCGTGCGCGTGGCGAGCCTGACCTCCCCGTGTGCCCCTCGCCCAGACCTTTCCAACGCCACCCGGGTGAAGGTGCTACGAGGTCCCGAAGTGGAGATGCCTGTCAATGAGCACCTTTTCCCAGCTTTGAATGCAGGTTTCCAGCTTCAGACAAAATGTGGCTCCAAACGTGCAGTTTTGCGCCCGAACGTGGGATTTCGCTGGGGACGGTTTCTAAATTCAAGTTGGCACGGGGGGCAGCGGTGTGCGCGGTTATCTTCCCGGAAAAAGCCGTCCCCAGCTCGGTGGGTCCGTTTAAAGTTTTGTTTGGGCTCCCGTTTCGCGGGGAAGCGCGTGCGCGTGGCGAGCCTGACCTCCCCGTGTGCCCCTCGCCCAGACCTTTCCAACGCCACCCGGGTGAAGGTGCTACGAGGTCCCGAAGTGGAGATGCCTGTCAATGAGCACCTTTTCCCAGCTTTGAATGCAGGTTTCCAGCTTCAGACAAAATGTGGCTCCAAACGTGCAGTTTTGCGCCCGAACGTGGGATTTCGCTGGGGACGGTTTCTAAATTCAAGTTGGCACGGGGGGCAGCGGTGTGTGTGGTTATTTTCCCAGGATTGATGATCCCCAATTCGGTGGGTCCGTTTAAAGTTTTGTTTGGGCTCCCGTTTCGCGGGGAAGCGCGTGCGCGTGGCGAGCCTGACCTCCCCGTGTGCCCCTCGCCCAGACCTTTCCAACGCCACCCGGGTGAAGGTGCTACGAGGTCCCGAAGTGGAGATGCCTGTCAATGAGCACCTTTTCCCAGCTTTGAATGCACGTTTCCAGCTTCAGACAAAATGTGGCTCCAAACGTGCAGTTTTGCGCCCGAACGTGGGATTTCGCTGGGGACGGTTTCTAAATTCAAGTTGGCACGGGGGGCAGCGGTGTGCGCGGTTATCTTCCCGGAAAAAGCCGTCCCCAGCTCGGTGGGTCCGTTTAAAGTTTTGTTTGGGCTCCCGTTTCGCGGGGAAGCGCGTGCGCGTGGCGAGCCTGACCTCCCCGTGTGCCCCTCGCCCAGACCTTTCCAACGCCACCCGGGTGAAGGTGCTACGAGGTCCCGAAGTGGAGATGCCTGTCAATGAGCACCTTTTCCCAGCTTTGAATGCAGGTTTCCAGCTTCAGACAAAATGTGGCTCCAAACGTGCAGTTTTGCGCCCGAACGTGGGATTTCGCTGGGGACGGTTTCTAAATTCAAGTTGGCACGGGGGGCAGCGGTGTGCGCGGTTATCTTCCCGGAAAAAGCCGTCCCCAGCTCGGTGGGTCCGTTTAAAGTTTTGTTTGGGCTCCCGTTTCGCGGGGAAGCGCGTGCGCGTGGCGAGCCTGACCTCCCCGTGTGCCCCTCGCCCAGACCTTTCCAACGCCACCCGGGTGAAGGTGCTACGAGGTCCCGAAGTGGAGATGCCTGTCAATGAGCACCTTTTCCCAGCTTTGAATGCAGGTTTCCAGCTTCAGACAAAATGTGGCTCCAAACGTGCAGTTTTGCGCCCGAACGTGGGATTTCGCTGGGGACGGTTTCTAAATTCAAGTTGGCACGGGGGGCAGCGGTGTGTGTGGTTATTTTCCCAGGATTGATGATCCCCAATTCGGTGGGTCCGTTTAAAGTTTTGTTTGGGCTCCCGTTTCGCGGGGAAGCGCGTGCGCGTGGCGAGCCTGACCTCCCCGTGTCCCCCTCGCCCAGACCTTTCCAACGCCACCCGGGTGAAGGTGCTACGAGGTCCCGAAGTGGAGATGCCTGTCAATGAGCACCTTTTCCCAGCTTTGAATGCAGGTTTCCAGCTTCAGACAAAATGTGGCTCCAAACGTGCAGTTTTGCGCCCGAACGTGGGATTTCGCTGGGGACGGTTTCTAAATTCAAGTTGGCACGGGGGGCAGCGGTGTGTGTGGTTATTTTCCCAGGATTGATGATCCCCAATTCGGTGGGTCCGTTTAAAGTTTTGTTTGGGCTCCCGTTTCGCGGGGAAGCGCGTGCGCGTGGCGAGCCTGACCTCCCCGTGTCCCCCTCGCCCAGACCTTTCCAACGCCACCCGGGTGAAGGTGCTACGAGGTCCCGAAGTGGAGATGCCTGTCAATGAGCACCTTTTCCCAGCTTTGAATGCACGTTTCCAGCTTCAGACAAAATGTGGCTCCAAACGTGCAGTTTTGCGCCCGAACGTGGGATTTCGCTGGGGACGGTTTCTAAATTCAAGTTGGCACGGGGGGCAGCGGTGTGTGTGGTTATTTTCCCAGGATTGATGATCCCCAATTCGGTGGGTCCGTTTAAAGTTTTGTTTGGGCTCCCGTTTCGCGGGGAAGCGCGTGCGCGTGGCGAGCCTGACCTCCCCGTGTCCCCCTCGCCCAGACCTTTCCAACGCCACCCGGGTGAAGGTGCTACGAGGTCCCGAAGTGGAGATGCCTGTCAATGAGCACCTTTTCCCAGCTTTGAATGCACGTTTCCAGCTTCAGACAAAATGTGGCTCCAAACGTGCAGTTTTGCGCCCGAACGTGGGATTTCGCTGGGGACGGTTTCTAAATTCAAGTTGGCACGGGGGGCAGCGGTGTGCGTGGTTATTTTCCCAGGATTGATGATCCCCAATTCGGTGGGTCCGTTTAAAGTTTTGTTTGGGCTCCCGTTTCGCGGGGAAGCGCGTGCGCGTGGCGAGCCTGACCTCCCCGTGTGCCCCTCGCCCAGACCTTTCCAACGCCACCCGGGTGAAGGTGCTACGAGGTCCCGAAGTGGAGATGCCTGTCAATGAGCACCTTTTCCCAGCTTTGAATGCACGTTTCCAGCTTCAGACAAAATGTGGCTCCAAACGTGCAGTTTTGCGCCCGAACGTGGGATTTCGCTGGGGACGGTTTCTAAATTCAAGTTGGCACGGGGGGCAGCGGTGTGTGTGGTTATTTTCCCAGGATTGATGATCCCCAATTCGGTGGGTCCGTTTAAAGTTTTGTTTGGGCTCCCGTTTCGCGGGGAAGCGCGTGCGCGTGGCGAGCCTGACCTCCCCGTGTCCCCCTCGCCCAGACCTTTCCAACGCCACCCGGGTGAAGGTGCTACGAGGTCCCGAAGTGGAGATGCCTGTCAATGAGCACCTTTTCCCAGCTTTGAATGCACGTTTCCAGCTTCAGACAAAATGTGGCTCCAAACGTGCAGTTTTGCGCCCGAACGTGGGATTTCGCTGGGGACGGTTTCTAAATTCAAGTTGGCACGGGGGGCAGCGGTGTGTGTGGTTATTTTCCCAGGATTGATGATCCCCAATTCGGTGGGTCCGTTTAAAGTTTTGTTTGGGCTCCCGTTTCGCGGGGAAGCGCGTGCGCGTGGCGAGCCTGACCTCCCCGTGTGCCCCTCGCCCAGACCTTTCCAACGCCACCCGGGTGAAGGTGCTACGAGGTCCCGAAGTGGAGATGCCTGTCAATGAGCACCTTTTCCCAGCTTTGAATGCACGTTTCCAGCTTCAGACAAAATGTGGCTCCAAACGTGCAGTTTTGCGCCCGAACGTGGGATTTCGCTGGGGACGGTTTCTAAATTCAAGTTGGCACGGGGGGCAGCGGTGTGCGCGGTTATCTTCCCGGAAAAAGCCGTCCCCAGCTCGGTGGGTCCGTTTAAAGTTTTGTTTGGGCTCCCGTTTCGCGGGGAAGCGCGTGCGCGTGGCGAGCCTGACCTCCCCGTGTGCCCCTCGCCCAGACCTTTCCAACGCCACCCGGGTGAAGGTGCTACGAGGTCCCGAAGTGGAGATGCCTGTCAATGAGCACCTTTTCCCAGCTTTGAATGCAGGTTTCCAGCTTCAGACAAAATGTGGCTCCAAACGTGCAGTTTTGCGCCCGAACGTGGGATTTCGCTGGGGACGGTTTCTAAATTCAAGTTGGCACGGGGGGCAGCGGTGTGTGTGGTTATTTTCCCAGGATTGATGATCCCCAATTCGGTGGGTCCGTTTAAAGTTTTGTTTGGGCTCCCGTTTCGCGGGGAAGCGCGTGCGCGTGGCGAGCCTGACCTCCCCGTGTGCCCCTCGCCCAGACCTTTCCAACGCCACCCGGGTGAAGGTGCTACGAGGTCCCGAAGTGGAGATGCCTGTCAATGAGCACCTTTTCCCAGCTTTGAATGCAGGTTTCCAGCTTCAGACAAAATGTGGCTCCAAACGTGCAGTTTTGCGCTCCGAACGTGGGATTTCGCTGGGGACGGTTTCTAAATTCAAGTTGGCACGGGGGGCAGCGGTGTGCGCGGTTATCTTCCCGGAAAAAGCCGTCCCCAGCTCGGTGGGTCCGTTTAAAGTTTTGTTTGGGCTCCCGTTTCGCGGGGAAGCGCGTGCGCGTGGCGAGCCTGACCTCCCCGTGTGCCCCTCGCCCAGACCTTTCCAACGCCACCCGGGTGAAGGTGCTACGAGGTCCCGAAGTGGAGATGCCTGTCAATGAGCACCTTTTCCCAGCTTTGAATGCAGGTTTCCAGCTTCAGACAAAATGTGGCTCCAAACGTGCAGTTTTGCGCCCGAACGTGGGATTTCGCTGGGGACGGTTTCTAAATTCAAGTTGGCACGGGGGGCAGCGGTGTGTGTGGTTATTTTCCCAGGATTGATGATCCCCAATTCGGTGGGTCCGTTTAAAGTTTTGTTTGGGCTCCCGTTTCGCGGGGAAGCGCGTGCGCGTGGCGAGCCTGACCTCCCCGTGTCCCCCTCGCCCAGACCTTTCCAACGCCACCCGGGTGAAGGTGCTACGAGGTCCCGAAGTGGAGATGCCTGTCAATGAGCACCTTTTCCCAGCTTTGAATGCACGTTTCCAGCTTCAGACAAAATGTGGCTCCAAACGTGCAGTTTTGCGCCCGAACGTGGGATTTCGCTGGGGACGGTTTCTAAATTCAAGTTGGCACGGGGGGCAGCGGTGTGCGTGGTTATTTTCCCAGGATTGATGATCCCCAATTCGGTGGGTCCGTTTAAAGTTTTGTTTGGGCTCCCGTTTCGCGGGGAAGCGCGTGCGCGTGGCGAGCCTGACCTCCCCGTGTCCCCCTCGCCCAGACCTTTCCAACGCCACCCGGGTGAAGGTGCTACGAGGTCCCGAAGTGGAGATGCCTGTCAATGAGCACCTTTTCCCAGCTTTGAATGCAGGTTTCCAGCTTCAGACAAAATGTGGCTCCAAACGTGCAGTTTTGCGCCCGAACGTGGGATTTCGCTGGGGACGGTTTCTAAATTCAAGTTGGCACGGGGGGCAGCGGTGTGCGCGGTTATCTTCCCGGAAAAAGCCGTCCCCAGCTCGGTGGGTCCGTTTAAAGTTTTGTTTGGGCTCCCGTTTCGCGGGGAAGCGCGTGCGCGTGGCGAGCCTGACCTCCCCGTGTGCCCCTCGCCCAGACCTTTCCAACGCCACCCGGGTGAAGGTGCTACGAGGTCCCGAAGTGGAGATGCCTGTCAATGAGCACCTTTTCCCAGCTTTGAATGCAGGTTTCCAGCTTCAGACAAAATGTGGCTCCAAACGTGCAGTTTTGCGCCCGAACGTGGGATTTCGCTGGGGACGGTTTCTAAATTCAAGTTGGCACGGGGGGCAGCGGTGTGTGTGGTTATTTTCCCAGGATTGATGATCCCCAATTCGGTGGGTCCGTTTAAAGTTTTGTTTGGGCTCCCGTTTCGCGGGGAAGCGCGTGCGCGTGGCGAGCCTGACCTCCCCGTGTCCCCCTCGCCCAGACCTTTCCAACGCCACCCGGGTGAAGGTGCTACGAGGTCCCGAAGTGGAGATGCCTGTCAATGAGCACCTTTTCCCAGCTTTGAATGCAGGTTTCCAGCTTCAGACAAAATGTGGCTCAAACGTGCAGTTTTGCGCCCGAACGTGGGATTTCGCTGGGGACGGTTTCTAAATTCAAGTTGGCACGGGGGGCAGCGGTGTGCGCGGTTATCTTCCCGGAAAAAGCCGTCCCCAGCTCGGTGGGTCCGTTTAAAGTTTTGTTTGGGCTCCCGTTTCGCGGGGAAGCGCGTGCGCGTGGCGAGCCTGACCTCCCCGTGTGCCCCTCGCCCAGACCTTTCCAACGCCACCCGGGTGAAGGTGCTACGAGGTCCCGAAGTGGAGATGCCTGTCAATGAGCACCTTTTCCCAGCTTTGAATGCAGGTTTCCAGCTTCAGACAAAATGTGGCTCCAAACGTGCAGTTTTGCGCCCGAACGTGGGATTTCGCTGGGGACGGTTTCTAAATTCAAGTTGGCACGGGGGGCAGCGGTGTGTGTGGTTATTTTCCCAGGATTGATGATCCCCAATTCGGTGGGTCCGTTAAAAGTTTTGTTTGGGCTCCCGTTTCGCGGGAAGCGCGTGCGCGTGGCGAGCCTGACCTCCCCGTGTCCCCCTCGCCCAGACCTTTCAACGCCACCCGGGTGAAGGTGCTACGAGGTCCCGAAGTGGAGATGCCTGTCAATGAGCACCTTTTCCAGCTTTGAATGCACGTTTCCAGCTTCAGACAAAATGTGGCTCCAAACGTGCAGTTTTGCGCCCGAACGTGGGATTTCGCTGGGGACGGTTTCTAAATTCAAGTTGGCACGGGGGGCAGCGGTGTGCGCGGTTATCTTCCCGGAAAAAGCCGTCCCAGCTCGGTGGGTCCGTTTAAAGTTTTGTTTGGGCTCCCGTTTCGCGGGAAGCGCGTGCGCGTGGCGAGCCTGACCTCCCCGTGTGCCCCTCGCCCAGACCTTTCAACGCCACCCGGGTGAAGGTGCTACGAGGTCCCGAAGTGGAGATGCCTGTCAATGAGCACCTTTTCCCAGCTTTGAATGCAGGTTTCCAGCTTCAGACAAAATGTGGCTCCAAACGTGCAGTTTTGCGCCCGAACGTGGGATTTCGCTGGGGACGGTTTCTAATTCAAGTTGGCACGGGGGCAGCGGTGTGCGCGGTTATCTTCCCGGAAAAAGCCGTCCCCAGCTCGGTGGGTCCGTTTAAAGTTTTGTTTGGGCTCCCGTTTCGCGGGAAGCGCGTGCGCGTGGCGAGCCTGACCTCCCCGTGTGCCCCTCGCCCAGACCTTTCCAACGCCACCCGGGTGAAGGTGCTACGAGGTCCCGAAGTGGAGATGCCTGTCAATGAGCACCTTTTCCCAGCTTTGAATGCAGGTTTCCAGCTTCAGACAAAATGTGGCTCCAAACGTGCAGTTTTGCGCCCGAACGTGGGATTTCGCTGGGGACGGTTTCTAAATTCAAGTTGGCACGGGGGGCAGCGGTGTGTGTGGTTATTTTCCCAGGATTGATGATCCCCAATTCGGTGGGTCCGTTTAAAGTTTTGTTTGGGCTCCCGTTTCGCGGGGAAGCGCGTGCGCGTGGCGAGCCTGACCTCCCCGTGTGCCCCTCGCCCAGACCTTTCCAACGCCACCCGGGTGAAGGTGCTACGAGGTCCCGAAGTGGAGATGCCTGTCAATGAGCACCTTTCCCAGCTTTGAATGCACGTTTCCAGCTTCAGACAAAATGTGGCTCCAAACGTGCAGTTTTGCGCCCGAACGTGGGATTTCGCTGGGGACGGTTTCTAAATTCAAGTTGGCACGGGGGGCAGCGGTGTGCGCGGTTATCTTCCCGAAAAAGCCGTCCCCAGCTCGGTGGGTCCGTTTAAAGTTTTGTTGGGCTCCCGTTTCGCGGGGAAGCGCGTGCGCGTGGCGAGCCTGACCTCCCCGTGTGCCCCTCGCCCAGACCTTTCCAACGCCACCCGGGTGAAGGTGCTACGAGGTCCCGAAGTGGAGATGCCTGTCAATGAGCACCTTTCCCAGCTTTGAATGCAGGTTTCCAGCTTCAGACAAAATGTGGCTCCAAACGTGCAGTTTTGCGCCCGAACGTGGGATTTCGCTGGGGACGGTTTCTAAATTCAAGTTGGCACGGGGGCAGCGGTGTGCGCGGTTATCTTCCCGGAAAAAGCCGTCCCCAGCTCGGTGGGTCCGTTTAAAGTTTTGTTGGGCTCCCGTTTCGCGGGGAAGCGCGTGCGCGTGGCGAGCCTGACCTCCCCGTGTGCCCCTCGCCCAGACCTTTCCAACGCCACCCGGGTGAAGGTGCTACGAGGTCCCGAAGTGGAGATGCCTGTCAATGAGCACCTTTTCCCAGCTTTGAATGCAGGTTTCCAGCTTCAGACAAAATGTGGCTCCAAACGTGCAGTTTTGCGCCCGAACGTGGGATTTCGCTGGGGACGGTTTCTAAATTCAAGTTGGCACGGGGGGCAGCGGTGTGTGTGGTTATTTTCCAGGATTGATGATCCCCAATTCGGTGGGTCCGTTTAAAGTTTTGTTTGGGCTCCCGTTTCGCGGGAAGCGCGTGCGCGTGGCGAGCCTGACCTCCCCGTGTGCCCCTCGCCCAGACCTTTCCAACGCCACCCGGTGAAGGTGCTACGAGGTCCCGAAGTGGAGATGCCTGTCAATGAGCACCTTTTCCCAGCTTTGAATGCAGGTTTCCAGCTTCAGACAAAATGTGGCTCCAAACGTGCAGTTTTGCGCCCGAACGTGGGATTTCGCTGGGACGGTTTCTAAATTCAAGTTGGCACGGGGGGCAGCGGTGTGTGTGGTTATTTTCCCAGGATTGATGATCCCCAATTCGGTGGGTCCGTTTAAAGTTTTGTTTGGCTCCCGTTTCGCGGGGAAGCGCGTGCGCGTGGCGAGCCTGACCTCCCCGTGTGCCCCTCGCCCAGACCTTTCCAACGCCACCCGGGTGAAGGTGCTACGAGGTCCCGAAGTGGAGATGCCTGTCAATGAGCACCTTTTCCCAGCTTTGAATGCACGTTTCCAGCTTCAGACAAAATGTGGCTCCAAACGTGCAGTTTTGCGCCCGAACGTGGGATTTCGCTGGGGACGGTTTCTAAATTCAAGTTGGCACGGGGGGCAGCGGTGTGTGTGGTTATTTTCCCAGGATTGATGATCCCCAATTCGGTGGGTCCGTTTAAAGTTTTGTTTGGGCTCCCGTTTCGCGGGGAAGCGCGTGCGCGTGGCGAGCCTGACCTCCCCGTGTCCCCCTCGCCCAGACCTTTCCAACGCCACCGGGTGAAGGTGCTACGAGGTCCCGAAGTGGAGATGCCTGTCAATGAGCACCTTTTCCCAGCTTTGAATGCACGTTTCCAGCTTCAGACAAAATGTGGCTCCAAACGTGCAGTTTTGCGCCCGAACGTGGGATTTCGCTGGGGACGGTTTCTAAATTCAAGTTGGCACGGGGGGCAGCGGTGTGCGTGGTTATTTTCCCAGGATTGATGATCCCCAATTCGGTGGGTCCGTTTAAAGTTTTGTTTGGGCTCCCGTTTCGCGGGGAAGCGCGTGCGCGTGGCGAGCCTGACCTCCCCGTGTGCCCCTCGCCCAGACCTTTCCAACGCCACCCGGGTGAAGGTGCTACGAGGTCCCGAAGTGGAGATGCCTGTCAATGAGCACCTTTTCCCAGCTTTGAATGCACGTTTCCAGCTTCAGACAAAATGTGGCTCCAAACGTGCAGTTTTGCGCCCGAACGTGGGATTTCGCTGGGGACGGTTTCTAAATTCAAGTTGGCACGGGGGGCAGCGGTGTGTGTGGTTATTTTCCCAGGATTGATGATCCCAATTCGGTGGGTCCGTTTAAAGTTTTGTTTGGGCTCCCGTTTCGCGGGAAGCGCGTGCGCGTGGCGAGCCTGACCTCCCCGTGTGCCCCTCGCCCAGACCTTTCCAACGCCACCCGGGTGAAGGTGCTACGAGGTCCCGAAGTGGAGATGCCTGTCAATGAGCACCTTTTCCCAGCTTTGAATGCAGGTTTCCAGCTTCAGACAAAATGTGGCTCCAAACGTGCAGTTTTGCGCCCGAACGTGGGATTTCGCTGGGGACGGTTTCTAAATTCAAGTTGGCACGGGGGGCAGCGGTGTGTGTGGTTATTTTCCCAGGATTGATGATCCCCAATTCGGTGGGTCCGTTTAAAGTTTTGTTTGGGCTCCCGTTTCGCGGGGAAGCGCGTGCGCGTGGCGAGCCTGACCTCCCCGTGTGCCCCTCGCCCAGACCTTTCCAACGCCACCCGGGTGAAGGTGCTACGAGGTCCCGAAGTGGAGATGCCTGTCAATGAGCACCTTTTCCCAGCTTTGAATGCAGGTTTCCAGCTTCAGACAAAATGTGGCTCCAAACGTGCAGTTTTGCGCCCGAACGTGGGATTTCGCTGGGGACGGTTTCTAAATTCAAGTTGGCACGGGGGGCAGCGGTGTGCGCGGTTATCTTCCCGGAAAAAGCCGTCCCCAGCTCGGTGGGTCCGTTAAAGTTTTGTTTGGGCTCCCGTTTCGCGGGGAAGCGCGTGCGCGTGGCGAGCCTGACCTCCCCGTGTGCCCCTCGCCCAGACCTTTCCAACGCCACCCGGGTGAAGGTGCTACGAGGTCCCGAAGTGGAGATGCCTGTCAATGAGCACCTTTTCCCAGCTTTGAATGCAGGTTTCCAGCTTCAGACAAAATGTGGCTCCAAACGTGCAGTTTTGCGCCCGAACGTGGGATTTCGCTGGGGACGGTTTCTAAATTCAAGTTGGCACGGGGGCAGCGGTGTGTGTGGTTATTTTCCAGGATTGATGATCCCCAATTCGGTGGGTCCGTTTAAAGTTTTGTTTGGGCTCCCGTTTCGCGGGGAAGCGCGTGCGCGTGGCGAGCCTGACCTCCCCGTGTCCCCCTCGCCCAGACCTTTCCAACGCCACCCGGGTGAAGGTGCTACGAGGTCCCGAAGTGGAGATGCCTGTCAATGAGCACCTTTTCCCAGCTTTGAATGCACGTTTCCAGCTTCAGACAAAATGTGGCTCCAAACGTGCAGTTTTGCGCCCGAACGTGGGATTTCGCTGGGGACGGTTTCTAAATTCAAGTTGGCACGGGGGGCAGCGGTGTGCGTGGTTATTTTCCCAGGATTGATGATCCCCAATTCGGTGGGTCCGTTTAAAGTTTTGTTTGGGCTCCCGTTTCGCGGGGAAGCGCGTGCGCGTGGCGAGCCTGACCTCCCCGTGTGCCCCTCGCCCAGACCTTTCCAACGCCACCCGGGTGAAGGTGCTACGAGGTCCCGAAGTGGAGATGCCTGTCAATGAGCACCTTTTCCCAGCTTTGAATGCACGTTTCCAGCTTCAGACAAAATGTGGCTCCAAACGTGCAGTTTTGCGCCCGAACGTGGGATTTCGCTGGGGACGGTTTCTAAATTCAAGTTGGCACGGGGGGCAGCGGTGTGTGTGGTTATTTTCCCAGGATTGATGATCCCCAATTCGGTGGGTCCGTTTAAAGTTTTGTTTGGGCTCCCGTTTCGCGGGGAAGCGCGTGCGCGTGGCGAGCCTGACCTCCCCGTGTCCCCCTCGCCCAGACCTTTCCAACGCCACCCGGGTGAAGGTGCTACGAGGTCCCGAAGTGGAGATGCCTGTCAATGAGCACCTTTTCCCAGCTTTGAATGCACGTTTCCAGCTTCAGACAAAATGTGGCTCCAAACGTGCAGTTTTGCGCCCGAACGTGGGATTTCGCTGGGGACGGTTTCTAAATTCAAGTTGGCACGGGGGGCAGCGGTGTGCGTGGTTATTTTCCCAGGATTGATGATCCCCAATTCGGTGGGTCCGTTTAAAGTTTTGTTTGGGCTCCCGTTTCGCGGGGAAGCGCGTGCGCGTGGCGAGCCTGACCTCCCCGTGTGCCCCTCGCCCAGACCTTTCCAACGCCACCCGGGTGAAGGTGCTACGAGGTCCCGAAGTGGAGATGCCTGTCAATGAGCACCTTTTCCCAGCTTTGAATGCACGTTTCCAGCTTGAGAGAAACGGGGGCTTAAAATTCACAGTTATTCGCCCGAACGTGGGATTTCGCTGGGGACGGTTTCTAAATTCAAGTTGGCACGGGGGGCAGCGGTGTGTGTGGTTATTTTCCCAGGATTGATGATATCCAATTCGGTGGGTCCGTTTAAAGTTTTGTTTGGCTTCCCGTTTTCGTTGTGTAGCTCTGATTTCACTGGGGATAGTTTTATACACTGCTTTAGAGTGGGGCACACACGTGAGAGTTGTTTTTTCATTGGAACTGACTATGGCCATTTCGGTGTAGACGTTTAACGTTTTCTTTCGCTTCCCGTTTCCGTTTTATCCAACCGATTTCGATAGGGACAGTTTTGTTATTTAAGTTGGAGTGGGGCGCGACGGCGTGCGTTGAAATTTTTCGCCGGTTTCAGCTCCGTTCACGGTTGTAGCTCCGTTTGAAGTTTTCTTTCGCTTCCGGTTTCGCGCACGCGCACGTGCGCGTTATAAGTCCCGGTTTTCCGTGTGCCCCCGGTTAATACCTTTCGAATGAGCCTATTTTGATCAAAATCCGTTCGGCGGAACCGAAAATGAGCTCGAAAAACGGTTTTCCCAGCTTCCCAATGCATTTCCCAGCTTCTGATTTACAAGCGTAACATTGTCGCGACCCCCAGTCCACCAGACAGCTACCATAGAGTATATAAGTCATCCTGGGAAAATGAATGGAAGTCAATGGCAGTATGACTTTACAGTGGTTTTGCCCATACCACACAAGCCCAATGAACCATGTGCACCACATGTGTCTCCCGCTCGCGGGTGAAAACGTATCCGCCATGAGAGGCACTCGGGGCGGGCACCCGATGGGGCACGAGACCCCCCCACCCCTGGTGGTCAAAAAAAGTTAAAGTTTTTTTTCGCTTTCCTCCAGGCGCCTACTTGGCTCCGGGGC